>NC_059355.1:172500-182500 GCF_019703515.2 Myxocyprinus asiaticus
CAAACGAAGGTCCCTCCAGGAATCAAATGTCCTGCTGATGTTCACTCTAGTTTTCACTCAACCATGATCATGTTCCCGCTTAGCCAGACGGGATTCAGATAAATGTATTTTTGGCTTACTCTGATTTTGTGTAGGAGTCGGTGTTGTGCTGGGAGCCGGACGTTTGCTGGATTCCATCTCTAAGATAACATTAACTTGTGTTGCAGTGTGTTGTCGCTGTTGAATAGCGGAAGAGACGCACTGAGGCTCTCGGGAGCGTGCATAAACGTCACATCCTTTGGATTTTCCCGGCAAAACCAACCCGCTCCCTTCGCATTAAAATCAGTCTACAGGCTTTAATAGGCAACCTAGGAAGTCCGGGAAGGGCTCATTTTTTAAGCTGTGTTACAAGCCGTTCTCACATTGGCAAAAGAAAAAAAAAAAAGCCGAATATTACATGAAAATTGTTACATACTGCACCTTTAAAGATTTGGAAAAGAAAAATACAGTGAGTTTCCTTTGGGGTAGCTTGTGTCAGTACAATGTTAGAGCCCCAGCAACATTTTACCATCATTTTGGATAATTTCTGTAACATTCAATTTTAAACTAACCAAACGCACAATGACTTCCATTGACTTCCATTAAAAAAAAAAAAAAGAGTAAAAGCCTCTCTTATAATAACAGTTGCCAAGGTAGGACTGGTCAGCAACATTTTCGAGGCAGGGTTTAACGAAAGGTGAATTGCTAGTTTAGATCATGGTATGTTTATGTCGATACATGCTTGGACTCACCTGTCCCGCCAGCATCTCGTACAGCAGGACACCATAAGCCCACCAGTCCACAGAACGGCCATATGGCTGATATGCTATTATCTGAAAACACACAGCACAAAAAAAAAAATAATAATAATCAAACTATAACACAACAACACATTAGTGTTACAGATTATCAAGCAACACAGTGTATAATAAATGTAAATATCACATGATATTTTCAGAAAACTATATCTACTGGATGTGGAATCTGAAAATCTACACTTTCACTTTCACATTCAGCCACCTACTGGTCGGGGCTGATCAAAGGTGGAGAAAAATCATTTTATAGTAAAAATTACTTAAATTTTGATCTGTTTCTCACCCACACCTATCATATCACTTCTGAAGATGAAGATTTAACCACTTGAGGAATATGGATTACTTTTATGCTGCCTTTATGTGATTTTTGGAGCTACAAAGATCTCATCACCATTCACTTGCATTGTATGGATCTACAGAGCTGAGATATTCTTCTAAAAATCTTCATTTGTGTTCTTCAGAAGAAAGAAAGTCACACACATCTGGAATGGCATGAGGGAGAGTAAATGAACGAGAACTACAGCTTTAGGCGTTGTTTTACTATTTATTATATGTTGTTATGTTTATTTACATTGTACTTTGTGTATTTTAATAATGTCATGTCATTATTATTTGTATAGCGCTTTTCACAGCACATATCGTTTCAAAGCAGTTTTACAGGAAATCATGCTGTGATGTCTGAAAGTCCTCATTGTGCGGTTTAAATGAATAAGCCGATAGAAAAACATGCCTTAGAAATGACTCTTTTAGGCCTCCAGTGAGCAAGCCAAAAATGTCTCTCCAAAAAAAAGTTTATGGAGAAAAATATCTCTGCGAGAATCCAGGCTCAGCTGGGGGAGCAAGTTCCCCTCATAATCCCAATATTAGTTATCCATGTGTTGTACAAGTCTTGTTTTATGTGAAAAAAGTAGAGTAGATGTTGGTGGGCAATGTTTATAATTAAAGGATTGTGTATGAACTGTAAGATTAATGATTAAGTGTCTTTGAAGTCCATCCCGGATTGATTGCGGAAGTGCACATAGATGAGTGAGTGTCCCTTTTGTTTGGCTGATGAAGGCTTCAGTTGACATTAATTTACTGTCTATGTATGCCATTTAAGGCAAGTGTAGTCTATCCTGTGTCCAAGATTATGCAAATTTGTTTTTTTATCATTTTGAGCACTTCAATACAGGACGGGGGTCCTCTTCAAGAGTCTTGCTGTCCGACACTTTTATGCTTTGATAATGGACACAAAGACTTCACTACAGGACGTTTTGATACCTGCTAAAATTCAGGACAATAGGCATCCCATATGGGATAACATACACAAGTTTGCATTGTTACTATGACAACTAATGTGGACATACTACCAAAAGCGACTGCAGTCTGAGCAGAAAAAAATCTGATCTGTCCTCATATAACATGCAGATTGAACAGTCAATCAAAAAAAATCGGATCTGAGAAAAAAAATCTGATTTTTCCTGCAGTGTGAACAAAGCCTATGTTAGTTTGAGAGTTTTTTTTTTTTTTTTTTTTTACTCACAATACCGGCTGTATTTACTTCCAGACCAGACTCCTTTGTGACCTTGAGCTGGGCAACAGATGAGTAAACAGCTTGATATTCCAAAATCCAATCTGGGTTTGTCCATAGTCCCAGAGTTAAACACCAAACTATATGAAGATTCAATAGATGAATGAGTGGATTTCTTGAGGTTTTAGAGGATTGGAAGTGACTCTGTCATGGAATATTATGTTTTATCGGAAGACATGAGTTGAATGGTTTCAGTGGTTTTATTATTGTTGTAGATGATATCGTCACACTACCCCCTCTCTGGAAAAAGCTGGCCTATAAGGGGAAGGTGCATAAAATAATTATGTTTCTTTAAAGTCTTGATCAGTGCTAGTGAATCCAAGAAACTCTTCCTCGTAACTGTTTTAACTGAAGATTTCAAGCACACGACGTCATTGGTGTGCTTCAATTTCCTGAGAAGATGGAAAACAAGGCTTCAGTCTGGAGACGTGCACCACTCTTAAGTCTTCTCCACTGTCCTCCAGGACAATCTCATAGTTTAGGGGTCCTTACCTGTGCTCAATCTGGTAGGGGTTTTTGCAGAAAAAGACTTCTGTACCTTAGAGTAATTGTGAGTGCACATCCAGGTGCTGGATGTCTGAATCAGCCTTCCAGATGTCATAATCGGTGATTGGCAGATCTTCCTTTTTTCAGGTTTCATCTCTGACTTCAGGGATAACAAGGTGGAACAGGTCAGTACAGGAGTATCATGGGTGTCCACAGGTGATCTGGACAAGGCATCTGAAATGGTGTTATATTTTCCTTTCCTGTATTCCACTGTAAAGTTAAATTCCTGGAGCCGAAATGGCCATCTAATTAGAAAGGTGTTAGGCTTCTAATGGCCCATACCAAGGAAGAATAATCAGTGACCACGGTAAAGAATTTTCTTTCCAGTTAGTACCTCCATATTTCCAGGGCCCACACGACTGCCAAGCATTTCTGCTTGGTGGTGTTATGATGTCTTTCTGCTGGACTGAAGATATGGCTGGCAAAAGCCAGGACTTCCTCAGTGCCCAGTGCAGTTTGCTGGACAGCTCCTAGGCCGACCTCACTGGCATCAGTGTAGACGATGAAGGGCAGATAGAGAGTTTAAGATGTCCCAGCACAGGTGGTCATACAAGGAGCTGTTTTAGGGCTTGAAAGGAGACTTTACACTGGGAAGTCCAAAGGAATTGAGCTCCTTTCATTTTTAAGGCATTAAGGGGTTCGGTCAGTTGAGAGAAGTGTGAGATGAATCTATGTTACCATCCAGCCATACCTAAAAACCTCTGGACTTCCTTAATGTTCTGTGGCACAGGGAATTCCTGGACAGCTTTAGTTTTGTCTGGGTCTGCCTTGATTCCTGCAGCGGTCACAATGTGCGTTCATGTTGCCTGATCTTAACTTACTGAACATGAATTAGCTTTTGGCCTCAAAGTAGGTGGAGCTCCAGGTCACACCTACCGATGACATGGACCAATGGCAGTAAGAAGGTGTTTAGCAGCCTGTATGAATTTTTCCTTAAAGTTTGCCCTGGCGAGCTGTTACGAACCATCAAAACAAACTCAAAACACCTTCTTTTTGGACAGATTTTGTTCTAAATGACATCACACGTTCGTTCTTCGATTTCCTAGGAATTATGCAGGGGCCTTAATCCATCCTGAATGCTTTCTGGACAGCAGCAAAGCACCACCCCTCACCTGTCAATCAAGTGCTGTGCTAAAACAAGAGTTTAAACTTTGCAAGTTACATGCTGCTTTAAAAGTAAATAATCGTCCGATTGAAAATTTTGAAAAGGCAAATACATAAACAAGCATGAAAACTTCACAGATCTTCTTCAGTGTGTCTAATATCAACATGATTAAAACAGATGAGAAGCACACATCTGAAGCACAGCTAACACAGGTACTCCACTAAAACAACTAATAATTCTGATTGAAATTGTGCGTTTGTGCTTAGATTAAATTTAATGTGCGTTGTTAGCGCTTTTCTTGTCTTCTCTGGCTTTTTCGCAGTTTATAATCACGCAGTAACACAATGGTGATTGATGTATGTCGTTATGAAATTAGAGATCCTCCCCTCGAAATCCGAACACAAGCGGTCACAGGGGACTAGGGTTGGGTACCAAGAACCGTTAACATTAAAAAAATATATATACCAGAACCGTATGATTTTCTTGACTTTCGGTTCCTTTAACCGCACGTGTCTTGGCAGTATTGCTAAGTACTTTCCATATGTGCAATTTTCAGCACTGTACTAACACCATACTAAATTACTCAGATTCCCGAACGAATGACTCATATGAGCCAGCTCTTTTAAATCTACAGCACTAAACATACAGTGCTTCCGGTATAGTCCAATTCCCGAAAGAATTAATCTAAAGATCTGATTCTTTTGAATCTACAGTGTGTAACAGCCATCGCTTCCAGGACAGTCCCATTCCCATTTAAACGACACATCAGTACAAATGGTTACCTAATTATTCTTATACTGATGCACAAGTTATGCCCAACTCAAAAAGATATGTATATATATAGATATATAAGTCTTACAAGCACAAAGTACAACATTAGGCTATACAATAGTCTAAACTGTATTTATTTAATGTTGCACTTCAGACCTGTGAGACTTTAATCAGGCAGTGCAGTTACTGACTAGATGTTCATATGACAATGTGCAGTTAAAGATGCACAAGTTTTGTTGTAATACGTGGAATGTTATTAAAGAATGAATTAATGAAATATGTGTGACGAGGAGGAGGGCTCTTCATACTGAATCTGTTTTCATTGCAAGCAGAAAATAAATAGGCTGAGAAAAACATTATAAGGACTTTCAGATTCAGAAATTAAATATTTCATTAAATGGTTATGATGTTTGAGGTCAAAATTGAAGAAAAAAATAATAAAATCAGTTTATTTTGTAAAATGTGAAGCATTTACATTTTTAAAAGCACAGTGGGCTTATTAGGATCACATGTGGGCTTAAATAGTACACATGTTCCTTATAACCCCACTCCAGACATTTCACGTTTGTAGTTAAATAAAATAACTTAAATTTGTCAATTTATGATAAAACATAACATGAGTGTTTAGATGAGAGATTAATCTGTGAGATATTAAGGCTGTTAACATTGGGTGACTTTCCCTATAATTAATTTGAAGATAACCTGAAAATGGCCAGAAGATCACAAGCTGGAGTCAAACAGTCACGGCTCAAGTCCTCTAAACACTGTTGCTAATCACATTTATATTTATTGAGCAGTAGCTGTCAATCAGACAGAACTGTCTCCAGGGAACACGCTCTGTCACGCACCTCCGGAGCAATGTAGTCTGGCGTTCCACAGAATGTACGGGTGGTCACGCCTTCCACAATGTTCTCCTTACACATGCCAAAGTCTGCAATTTTAATGTGACCCTCTGCATCCAGCATGACATTATCTAATTTCAGATCCCTAAAAGAGACAAAAACAACATTGCAGTATGTTATTACAATACTTACAGTTAAAAAATGTTCAAACAAGCAATATGAAAAAAATCAAACATAAAACTCATTAAACTCAAGAAAGAACATCTACAAACGAAGTGTGTAAAAACAAGTGTAGATGTACACAGATTAATTCTTATTCTCTGAAACATGGATTAATCTGTCTGTCTGCCTGTCTGTCTGTCTGCCTGCCTGTCTGTTTGTCTGCCTGTCTCTGCCTGTATGTCTGTCTGTCTCTGCCTTGCTTGCTGACATCAGTTCATGTGATTACTCTACTGGGACAATTTAGTCGCTCAAAGAAACAAGACAAATCACTAGGTTTAGCTCCTAAAGAGTCAGAATACTACATATTCTTGGAAGAGATGGAGCTGGGCAGTGATTTTGTTTTTTTGGAGAAGAATAGGGTCAAAGCAATATTTATTGGATTCTACGTGACTGCAGTTAATGTGCTGATCACATCTTACAATTAACTGTTCAGAAATCATTTTTACAAT
Source organism: Myxocyprinus asiaticus (assembly GCF_019703515.2). Classification (NCBI taxonomy): domain Eukaryota; kingdom Metazoa; phylum Chordata; class Actinopteri; order Cypriniformes; family Catostomidae; genus Myxocyprinus; species Myxocyprinus asiaticus. The sequence continues at coordinate 178,839 of NC_059355.1, forward strand.
CCATTTCCACACGGAACTATTGATTACTTTTTTTTTTTTTTTAGTCACACAGATAATGTGGATCTGCATGTGTGTGTTATATGTGTGTTCACCTGTATATGATTCCTTTTTTGTGCAGGAAGAAAAGTCCAACAGCAATCTCTGCAGCATAGAACCTGCAACAGCAAGCACATCATGTCACATAGATTCACACATTACCTGAGATTACAAACACACATACATGGATGTATGCATAAAAGCTTAAACACAAACATTGGCGGTCAAAAGTGTACAATAATGTACAGATTTTGCTGTTTCAGAAGGAAATTGGTACTTTAATTCACCAAAGTGGCATTCAACTGATCACAAAGTATAGTCAGGACATTACTGATGTAAAAAACAGCACCATCACTATTTGAAAAAAGTCATTTTTGATCAAATCTAGACAGCAGCCATCACTCCAACACCTTATCCTTGAGTAATCATGCTAAATTACTAATTTGGTACTAGAAAATCACTTGCCATTATATCAAACACAGCTGAAAGATATTTGGTTTGTTAAATGAAGCTTAACGTTGTCTTTGTGTTTGTTTTTGAGTTGCCACAGTATGCAATAGACTGGCATGTCTTGAGGTCAATATTAGGTCAAAAATGGCAAAAAAGAAACAGCTTTCTCTAGAAACTCATCAGTCAATCATTGTTTTGAGGAATGAAGTCTATACAATGCAAAGATTTCATACAAAGGTGTACACTACAGTCTTTAAAGACAAAGGACAACTGGCTCTAACAAGGACAGAAAGAGATGTGGAAGACCAGATGTACAACTAAACAAGAGGATAAGTACATCAGAGTCTCTAGTTTGAGAAATAGACACCTCACATGTCCTCAGCTGACAGCTTCATTGAATTCTACCCGCTCAACACCAGTTTCATGTACAACAGTAAAGAGAAGATTCAGGGGTGCAGGCCTTATGGGAAGAATTGCAAAGAAAAAGCCACTTTTGAAACAGAAAAACAAAAAGAAAAGGTTCGAGTGGGCAAAGAAACACAGACATTGGACAACAGATAATTGGAAAAGAGTGTTCTGGATCTTAACCCCATTGAGCTTTTGTGGGATCAGCTAGACTGTAAGGTGCGTGAGAAGTGCCCGACAAGACAGTCACATCTATGACAAGTGCTACAGGAAGTGTGGGGTGAAATGTCACCTGAGTATCTGGACAAACTGACAGCTAGAATAACAAGGATCTGCAAAACTGTCATTGCTGCACGTGGAGGATTTTTTGATGAGAACTCTTTGAAGTAGTTTAAGAAGTTCTGAACATTTCTTTCCGATTGTAATAGTAATTTTTCATGTTATTAATGTCCTGACTATACATTGTGATCAGTTGAATGCCACTTTGGTGAATAAAAGTACCAATTTCTTTCCATAAGAGCAAAATCTGTACATTATTCCTCTACATTATTAACTTTTGGCCGCCAGTGTACATTTTACAGTATATAAACACATATACACACAAAATGAGAGAATAGCTTACACTGCCTGTGGTTCCTTAAATTTGCCCACTTGTTGGATGTGGTACATAAGATCACCACCATTAACATACTCCATCACAAAATACAGACGATCCTATGACAAGAACATATCAAAAAACAATGAGAGGAAAATGAGAAGACACATAAGCCAAATAGCATTTCTGAAATTGAAGGGTACAATGTGAAAGTGTACATCTGTCTTTCAGCTGCAAAAACACACACACACACACACACACACACACATGTGCTAAAAAGTGCTAGAAGCCAGTAGGAAAGAGAGAGAAAGAAAGAAAGAGAGAGAGAGTGCAGGTCAGGGTTTTCTGTGTGTACTGAATCCTTCCAAATGATTTTTCACATCTGACTCATATGTCTCCTCTTGTACCTCCTTAAATGATCTGTTTTGTTAATTATCATATGACTAGGCTACTTAATGGCTATCAACTGCCAAAGAAGAGAATGGGTTTGGTTCCTCTCATGTATTTTTCCCTGAGAAAACTTTAACTATATTTCTATCTGGGGGTATTGGTCCTTGTAATGACACTTTTAAAAAAAAGTTAATTTAGTTTTTTTGCTAAAATTTCATTACAATTGCGCAATGACATTTATTTTTTTTTTGTAATTAATTTTTTTTTATTAAATCTTACAATAACAAAGCAAAAACATATATATATATATATATATACAAACAACATTTAAACCCCACAAGAAATGGGAGTATCCCAGCCGACCTCCAACCCCTCAAAATAATCTGCCTGCCGATCATCACACTGGTCAGAACCCAATTCTCTATGTGTCTATTCCCCACATCGATGTCTGCTCCATCGCCCAAAACACAGAATCTGGGGCAAAACGAACCCCGAGTGCCCAACACATCACACACAAAACTCTGAAACTTCAACCAGAATTTCTGGATCTCAACACACCACCAAAAAACATGGGCCGTGTCTCCATCCTCCGACTGGCATCGCCAGCAGGTGGGTGTGTCTTTCAGACCAAGCCTATACAATCTAGAGGGGGTACAATAAAATCTATGTAAAATCTTGAATTGCATAAGGTGCACCCTTGCATCTCTAGATGCAGACTTGATGTTTTTTAGAATCCTAGCCCACACTCCCTCCTCCAATACCAAATTTAAATCTTTCTCCCATAATCTCTTGATAGAAGTTAAAGCTCCATCCCCCAGACACTTAATTAGCAGGGAGTAATACACTGATGCCTCATGACCTTTTCCAAAAGCAGTAATCACCACTCCCAGAGTATCTGCTGCTTTAGGGGGGTGTATGCTACTCCCAAAAATAGAACAGAGCAGGTGGCGCAGCTGCAAATACCTAAAGAACTGAGATCTGGGAATCCCAAAATGTTGAACCAAATTTTCAAAAGATCTCAACACACATATAGGTCACCGAGTGTTGTAACCCCCTCACAATTCACTCTGACCAGCAGAAAGGTACATAATTTTGGGTTTAGCCATATGCTTGAGGCAACATTTAAATAAATGTCCAAATTTATGTCTGTTTGTTTATGTTGGTTTTGTAGGGCCTTGGCCCCCTTAAAATGGCAGCAGAGACCGCATGGCCCTTTGTTCTATGATCAAAGGAGAGACATTGAACTCAGTTTCCCAGGATCCTTCACAAATTCACAACTGGATGTGAAGTCCCGCCCATGGACCCAGTCTCAAACGTCATTGGTCGAAAGTGGCCTACGACCGATGACATCATCTTGTCAATAAAACCAGTGGACAGATGAAGTTCGGTCTCTCTGTGCTAAGCTCTGCCTGGCTGTTAAGAGACATCTGTACTGTGCACGTACTGAAGGAGTTTTCCCTCCGTTTTGGACTGAGAACAAAGAGACCACATTTTTCTAACTTCACCATTTGGCCACGGTAGAGTAAGATTAACTTAGCTTTGTTCAAGTCTTATAGTATACTTATAACAACCGGTTCAGTTTCACTGTAAAGCAACAGTGAATTTATTTTGAAAAACGGAAAGGCGACCAGTTTCCCTTCTCCCTCTTTTTCATTCAACGTTGACTACCTTCTGCTTTCTTCTCCATCGCTGGATCCGAAGAATAAAGCAGAGACGCGTCTTTCCGCTGACGAGCGTAAGACAAGGGACCATCCAGACCGTTTCTCCTGACCGCTCAATGCAACAG
>NC_059355.1:187500-195000 GCF_019703515.2 Myxocyprinus asiaticus
CCACACTTACTGTTTGCTTCTACAGAAGCTCAAGGGTTTTGGGACCCACAAGGGCCGCAGAGAGCAAAGAAAATATATTTAAATTGATCAGTTCTGACATTATAACTCATTCTGCTTTCTAAAGACAACTGCAAATCATGAGATTTATTTAGATTTTTTTATTGTATAAGAAATAAATGCACATAAAACTAGCACCTTCAATCGATAGCATTTTTTAATAGAATTAATTACATGATAAGTGATTAATAAATTGAATTAATCACAATTTATCGCATGTATATTTACTTAAAAAGGTCCACAAGTAACAATAATTAATGATATGATAATTAAATAATTATAGGTGTATTTACATAATATATACAGTAGTATTATAAGTATAATAATTCAAATGCATTACATTATTGTGGCAGAAGAGTAAAGCATTGATTAGACAATACAAAAAGTGGCTTTCGAAGGCAGTATAATGCTTATTTCCATATTATTGACCATAAACCAATCATTGGCATACAGTCCACAGCAATCCACTTTGTAATTGAATTTGTCGATCCGTCTGAGACAGATTTATTCAAAGGGCTTTTCTAAGGACGTGTCAATGAACACATGCGTCACATAAACACTTTTGGAGCAGCATGTCAAAAACACAGTGTCAAGATAAACGTAGTTTGAAACGTTCAAAAACATGTTTCGAGATCCGTCCAGCTGTTTGAACACAAGTGATCATTACAGGCAGGGGAACGCTGATGTAAAATACTGTGAAATACTGAGAAAATAGGATCCACCTGTAAAATACAGGAATGTACGTTTATAAAACAGTGAGCGTAATGTATTTTGTATACAGTAAATTGTTGTAAATTAGAATTACAGCACCATATGACTTATTTACAGTAATGTACTGGCATCTGTGCTGCCAGTAATTGACTGTAAATGAACAGGTATATTTTTTACAGTGTTGCGAGGAGACAACAGGCTGTTTTCTGAATGGATGTCTACGGAGGAGACGATTCAGTGCACTGAATAAACAGGAAACAGAACAATTGTCATGTTTAACACTGAACAATCCTTTTGGAATGAACTTAGTGTGGAGTTTACTACAATAAAACGGCTGATTTGTGACAGGCAGGTGTCACATAACCCTGCGTACAAAATAGTTTTCCTTATGAAATACAGTGGATGAAACAGAGAAATGTGTGATAAAAAGATTCACCTCAAACTTCTGTCGCAGCTCAGTATCCCCATCATCTTTATCTGGAATGGGCACATTGTAGTATTCCCCCTCTTCCTGATTTAACATTTTATACCTGTGTCACAGATAAACAGATGGGACAAGTTATGTTATTTATCCCATAGGTATGTTTGCCTGCTCAGGGTAACATATATATATATATATATTATTTTTAATGAATTATCCTTGTATGGACAAAACCTGCATTAAGATTAAAAAAAACCTTCTTAAAAATCTTTTAGTGTTCCATAGTAAAATTAACAGCACATGGATTCAGAATGACATGACTGTGAGTAAATAATAACAGAAGCGTTTCTTTTAAACGATGCTGCCATCAGTCCGTGCCCACACACTTTTTCAACCATTTTGCTTCTGGAAGAATTTTTCCCATCCATTTTTTGGCATAAGTTTTCCATAAAATCACCCATAAAAAGGATCCAAGCCGTGAACCAAAACAACCAGTTCCGAGGTGAATCATGACATTACAACTAGAATGATTTGAAGCAAAAAATATAAAAAAAATAAAATAAAAAAAAAACAGACAAAAAAGATAACGATAATGAAGTTTCCATGAGGAAATGAACTACAATTCCATGAGACATTGCAACTGACTTTATCAGATTAAATGTATTAAAGTAGTAGATTATAATATATATTCTAAGTTTATTGCAAAATATTCCGATCTATAAGTAGTTTTAAATGAGTGTACTGTAAATGAGACTCACAGTGTCACTGGAGTGGGCGGGGCTGCTGAGATCTTTTGCTGTGCTTTGTACGCTGCAGTTCTCTGATTGGTGGATCCTTCTCTACAGGATTATGGGTAGTGTAGTAATTTACTGACATGTTTAACACTGAACAATCCTTAGTGAAAAAAAACGTAGTGTGGAGTTTACTACAATAAAACGGCTGATTTGTAAGAGAAGTCTCGGATGATTTTGCGGCAGGTAGGTGTCACTTTACGGCTCTCCTGATTTGTTTGTAAGGTAAGTGCAAACGGTGAATGACTGTCGTAACGCACTAGCTGACTGTTACGCTCTCTACGGTAAAAACTATGTTTTGTTATTAAGCTTGAATTGCTGTGATGTTAGGAATATTCCTTATTACGGTCAGGGGACATGATTAATTGTGTTAATTTGTCTAATACTGATTTTTTAAAATAAAATTAATCACACTGAACTAACATGTCAAATCCATCAAACTGTTCATCTGTGTGTCTTTGAACGTACACACTTTGATGAACAGTTTGTATTTCTGTTTGTCTTTAGGGAGTTTCTCCGCATCACTGTCATCTTTATGCAATATTCTCTTAGAACAATCATATTTATCTGAATAAATCTAAACTGGACTGAAACTGATTCTCTTCAGGTTTATGCATCTCATACAGTACAACAGCACAGATATTTTATTTTTTATTCTTTTTTAAATTAATTCTTTTGGCTTTAGTACAATGACAATGAATTATGAATGACTTAATTTAGCAAACAATATGGGGGGGGGGGTTAGTCTCACAATATACAATTTATACAAAATATGCATAACTATATACTATTTATTAAAAACAAGCTTTTGTGTTGATAAAGAATAAAAAAATATACACATTTTCAGTCCAATGTTATATACAAAGAGAGATAAACTACTATTCTTCTTTTAAATGGCTTACTCCAAGTAACACTGCATTTAGAGGGTGTCAAAGCAGCAGACCCAAAAGGGCAACTTTGGCAAATCTACCAGAGGACTACATATCAGGCACCTGAAGAACCGTAAAAACATGTGACTTCAAAATACATTGAAATGTCTCAAAAACAGTAGAAATAATCAGATGGCTTCCAGACTCACTGAGATTTCACAATATTACTGTTTTTACTGTATTTTGGATCAAATCAGTGCAGGCTTGGTGAGCAGAAGAGACTTTTGAACAGTAGTGTACATTCAACAGAATAATTCTTGCATTATTTACTAATGTAGTATTTACCGCCCTAAAAACAACTGGATGATTGATGTGACACTTTGTGATAATAAAGTTTGTTCCAAAAGACTTGTTTAAATGCATGAAACTAGTTTATTAGATATTAAATATAAGTTAGTGTTGGTGGGGATTTTTCAGGGATTTCAGTGCAGTTACATGTTACGTCAGTAAGTTATGAGTGAGTCAGTCAGAAGACTATTCAACCATTTCAGTCAAAAAGGCTGCTTTATTCAGGAACAAACAATGCTATGGTTATCAATATGTCAATCATTGCTATTTCAAGAGTGAATCCCACATTTATATGCGGATGTAATTCCCGAAACTTTGCAGCATGTACGTGGCCGTTGGTTCTCCTCTTAGCAGCATGAAAAACAAGTTTTATACAAATTCTGAATGGATTATATACAGCACAGAAAACATACAACGAGCGCTCCCTAAAAAACTGTCACTCATCTTCATCATGATCTCTAGCACTCCCGTAGAATCAGGCCTATTAATAATGAAAAATGAGTAAATGTTTCCAATTTATGCAAGGAATACAAACGCCCCGACATGGAGTGGATAGATATAGTACAAAGATATCGAGAGACAGAAAATTACCCCTCAAAAAAGTCAGTAAGAAGCTTTCTCTTCCCGACTGCGAGTGGAGGTTTGTTATTCTCCATTTTTAGCTAAAGTTAGCTTCACCGGAGCGGGGCCAAGCAAGCAGTCATGTCAACGATGTCATGTGCTTAGCGGTCTTTAGATGTGGGGCGGGATGTTTACATTTTAAAGAGACATGACAACTAGCCTATAAACAAACTTAATCTAAATTATTGTAAATAATTCATCACGAAATTTACCGTATCCACTGCATGAATTTAATCAGAATTTTATTATTATTTTTCTAAAATATATGTATCTTGGGGACCCCCCTAAATCTATTTTTTACTTCTTATGGGGGTCCCGGATCCCCCCAGCCCCCCTCAATTCGAGCACTGCATGAGGATATATATTAGGAAGGGGGTCATCATATTTTGGGGTTGCTGCGTCCACTGCTAGAGGATTTTACAGCATTGTTCACACACTTTCATTTCTGACTGAGGAAAAAATTATTCTCGTAGTCAGCCAGTGGAGACATATTTTAATGTATTATTAATATTAATGAAATATTATTAAATAATTTTAATTTAACCCTAAAGTATTTTACTTTGTGTGTCCGGATTGTGCTAATTAAATGCTTTTTATTTTTTAAATAAGTTGTAATAATGCAGACTGATGTTTTCAACAGAAGCATATACCGTCGATTAACCTCTGATCTCACATTAGGTCTGTTTCAAAGGTAGAGTTAAAAATCAATTTCCCTAATGACAAAAAATGAAAGGGATTTTAACTTTTGGGACCAGTCTGTGGTGCTCTATTCAAAGATTTTCCATTTACAGTACATAGAGGTACATGTGTTAGGTGAGTCTTATTAGACTCGTACATTGACAGTAATCTGTATGCTTATGACAGCAGCTCATTAACTAATATTAGCAGAACCGTTTGCCACATAAGAGGATGTACAAGATGTTCTTTTGCATTCTAAATTGCTCATTTGACTGATTTTCATTACAATATGTCAAACAGCAAAATAACTCTCTTTTGGCTCTTTCATGAATTACTTCAGTGATGTAACAAATGATTGACTGGTTGGCAGGAGGTGACCTGTGAACAACATCAGTGCCCAGGTCATTGCCCTTTTGAGATCATCAAGCTCTGTCCCAGAAATATAGGTTAGAACAGAGCCTAAGCCCAAATAAGAAATGTTGTGTTTACCTGGGACTCACACTTACACAACGGTGCTGATAATTTACCTGCACTGTAAATGATTTACTGTAGAAACTGTTTACAGTATGTTACTGTCAAACTGAGCTGTACTCTTTAGGAAAACATGAGAGGGAAAATAATTACAGTAATTTACTGTTAAATTGCATGAGAACCGGCCCAGCCTCAAACCTGTACATACACAATTTAGAGGGGGAATTTGTGGTATTATTCAGTGATCATTATCAGAAAGGCAATATCTAGGAGATGTCTTCTCTGCATTGGATTTACTCACACAAAGGCATAGAGTAGAACTGTACGTGAATGCACCTGGCAACCTCTATACGTTGAGCCTTCACTCGACTCCTCGTCACTTCAGCCATGAGAGGAGCAGAAGCAAAGAGACCTCTTTTCCACTGAACCAGGTGAGCACCAAAAATCGCACAAAACATCTTTTAGCAGTTGATGATAATTTTTTCAAACATTCATCATTTGACAGTGAAGATCTGCACATAATCTTCGACAAATAGTTTGTGAAGATAAAGTTTACGTTCTCAAACAGACACTAGCATTAGTTATAATGGCCATTCTGTTCACTGCTCAAGTAAGCACTTACGACTTTTGAAGTACTAAGTAACCAAATTACCTTAAATGATGTTTTTACACCGTTCGACACCCGTTTTTTATATTATTTTGATACACTGCAGAGTTATACTGGCCACTTTACTCTTGACCTGTTCATCTAAAATAAAGTTATATTATGTACAAATATAATGTGTGTAAATGTGTTGCTCTGAATTGTATTCAATACTGTATGTATTTAAGTCACTTCTATCTCAGTCCTATCTGAATGAGGCACAATCTTGGTTTAGTGTGTATTCTCTCCCATGTAGCTTAAATGTCATGTTGACATAAAAACAAGACGGAAGTTACAAGATATTGTATTTTGTTGTGTAGGTCTGGACAGCCAAAGAATTGGAGAGTTCTTTCAGTCATTTGGACATCTGGTGAAGTTAATATTGAAGTTTTTGAATGGACTTATATGTGTGAAGTCATAATTTACTTGCAGGCTATTTGTTGCCAGTAATTACTGATGATTTTACATCACATTTTTTACAGTGTGTAAATTTACACACTTTTTAATGAGTAATTCACAAGTTCCCTGGTTCAGATAGTCCTGGAGTGCATAAGCATAAACAGATTTGGTGTGTGTCCATAATGGAGGGGCTCGAGCACAGAACTGGGCATGAGCTCTAAGATCACCCCTCCAGCTCGTCTATATGGGCAGAGCCCCACCTATATATTCATCCATTTAAAAACACAGATTCATACTATAAACTGCCATTAATGTTATTTGTTACCCTGCCAGGAATAACTCAGGACACCTTTCTCCCATTACACGAAGTAATTAAAAAAAACAAAAAAAAAACCAAACAAACGGAAACTGCATTAATTGCATTAATTTTGTTAAACACATCATAATATTAATCACAGAAATTAACGCATTCAATTTCCCAGCCCTAATAATAATCCATGATCAGAACTCTAAAGCAGAGCAGATTATGCCTATTACATGGTTACTCACCAAAAAAATCCCTAATTTCTCAAGAAGATTTGAGATTATATAATTTATTATGTTAGATAAGTGCAGAGCGTGACGAAAAACAGTGGTGAACCATACACTAGTAAAGCTGCTGTCTTAACTGTCTCGTGTTAGCAAGGACATCCTGTATTTTGACCGAAATGAACATGTCTGGACACCCTTTGTTCAGCGGAGATTCAGTCGAGGGAGACCCTCTCCCCAGTTTGACCGGCTGAATCCACACCTGACAAACATCTGGTATTTGTGGACATGTGAAGTGTATAAATGTGGAGAGAGACGGGGGAATCCGTCTCTAATAACTCTCTTTACAGCTGAATACAGATTTATTAACCTTTCACATTCAATGCTTGTGTTAGTCTGGAATATTTACACTGTTGTCGAATAAGTATTGGGAAGCAACAATGTGCCGACTTTGTTCAGTTTTCAGTATTTCAGTTGATCGATTGTTGTAATTTGATTGCGTGCTTCACAGCTATCAATGAGTGCTTTTAATGGATTCTATAAATCGTTTGCATGTTTTCATGGAAAATACAGTTCCACGCGTGTAATGGCGGGAGGACGTTCGCTCTGCAATGATGTTAGCCAATCAGAACAGTGGGCGTGTCTTAAAGCAGTAGTACGGGTTAAACACAGGGTACAAAAAGTTCATGTAATAATACATCATGACTGTTTTTGTACAAGAAAACTTTACTAACATAATAAGTGGACCTCAAGAAATAAAATAAAATAAAAATCCACAATATGACTCCTTTAAGAGCGACTCATAACTTTGAGCTTTCCCACAACTCATTTCGAAAGCGATCTATCGCTGAATTTGTCGTCTTTGAATGATTAGTGCTGATTGAGAATGACAAAACGAGTGACGGTTCGTCGCATGGCCATCACCTGCAGTGTGTCAGCTGACACCGTGGAGAGATGTTATCT
>NC_059355.1:200000-212500 GCF_019703515.2 Myxocyprinus asiaticus
ACCTGTTGTTGTAGAATGATTTTTAAGGTACTGCAGAAGAGTCCACTGGAACAGGTGAAAGAGGGTACAATGTTTGGATTTTACGGGAGGTGGTTATATACGATTTTTATGACCACTTCATTATTTTGATTACATTTTTGTTTCGTTTTAAGTATAATTTCAATTTTTAAATATTTTAGTTTGAATTTTTTAAATATATTTACTGTTTCAATAATTTACATTTTTAAAGCAAAATCGACCAGTAGAAGTGGAGTTCAGATCTGACAGTTATTTCCTATTTAAAAAATCAATTATTTAGGCTTATCCACTGTAATGTATATGCCATTATAATGGATCCTACGCCCCTGAATGTAGCCCTAGTACTTATCAAATAAAAACAAGTATGACGATCATGGCGGAAATTTTACATCTCAGTCCATCTCAGCAGAAAACACTAAAACATCCACATCAAAACCTCAAGCGACCATGAAAGAAAACCAGACATGCAAATCATCAAAGGTTGTGCATATTTTCTCAGTAATGCACATAAACAGCATAACAGAACTAATCAAAACTGAAGACATTGAACATTTTGCAGTTATTTTAATCTTATACAAACCAATGCATGAACAACACCATAAAACAACAGCATCCTATCCACTGAAATGATGAGTGGTGCGCTTTAACTAAGCTAGTGGTTCTCAACCTTTTTGGGATGAACGCCCCCCTATGTCATTCCCTGATCCCTGGCTGCCCCCTTCTCCCAATTATGTGACATAATTTGAAAGCTGGGACTTTGTGTTATCAAAAAAAACCCAAAAAACATAAAACTCAATATTTGTGCTATTTGCTTAATTTGTTTGATGCAACATCGATGCATTACATCATTTTACAGTTGTGTTATTTCATAATATTTTCAGCAGGCTTGCACATCATGAATGTGAGAACAAACCTTGTGTTAATTGAATGCAAGATGATGGAGGGATAAACTAATAATGGAAGGGACATTATTTTTATTATATTTCAAATATAAGTGAAATTACCAATAATATTGCATACTTTGTCCCACTGATATGCTCATTCTACAGTGTGGCATTGATTTTGAGTAGGATGCAGATTTACTGATATTAACAACAGTAAGGTCATTTATGACATCAATGAAACGTTAACACCTAATTTATGTGGCTAATTTATTCTGACAGTTGTAACTCTCTGTTCATCAGGTTTTTATTGATTCAAATTTAGTCATCTCTTGCAATGTCTGAAGACAAACAAAACCTGTTATAATTTCTTTCATTAAAAAGATATGTTAGCCTGTTTTTTTTTTTTTTTTAGGATTTAGGCATTTCTATTTCATCTTTAAAAAATTGAGAGCATTTTGCCCTTTTATATATATATATATACAGTACATATACAGTATCTACACTGGTGGCCAAAAGTTTGGAATAATGTACAGATTTTGCTCTTATGGAAAGAAATTGGTACTTTTATTCACCAAAGTGGCATTCAACTGATCACAATGTATAGTCAGGACATTAATAACGTGAAAAATTACTATTACCATTTGAACAAAATGTTCAGAACTTCTTAAACTACTTCAAAGAGTTCTGATCAAAAAATCCTCCACGTGCAGCAATGACAGCTTTGCAGATCCTTGTTATTCTAGCTGTCAGTTTGTCCAGATACTCAGGTGACATTTCACCCCACACTTCCTGTAGCACTTGTCATAGATGTGACTGTCTTGTCGGGCACTTCTCACACACCTTACAGTCTAGCTGATCCCACAAAAGCTCAATGGGGTTAAGATCCAGAACACTCTTTTCCAATTATCTGTTGTCCAATGTCTGTGTTTCTTTGCCCACTCGAACCTTTTCTTTTTGATTTTCTGTTTCAAAAGTGGCTTTTTCTTTGCAATTCTTCCCATAAGGCCTGCACCCCTGAATCTTCTCTTTACTGTTGTACATGAAACTGGTGTTGAGCGGGTAGAATTCAATGAAGCTGTCAGCTGAGGACATGTGAGGTGTCTATTTCTCAAACTAGAGACTCTGATGTACTTATCCTCTTGTTTAGTTGTACATCTGGTCTTCCACATCTCTTTCTGTCCTTGTTAGAGCCAGTTGTCCTTTGTCTTTGAAGACTGTAGTGTACACCTTTGTATGAAATCTTCAAGCATTGTATAGACTTCATTCCTCAAAACAATGATTGACTGATGAGTTTCTAGAGAAAGCTGTTTCTTTTTTGCCATTTTTGACCTAATATTGACCTCAAGACATGCCAGTCTATTGCATACTGTGGCAACTCAAAAACAAACACAAAGACAACGTTAAGCTTCATTTAATGAACCAAATAGCTTTCAGCTGTGTTTGATATAATGGCAAGTGATTTTCTAGTAACAAAGTAGTAATTTAGCATGACTACTCAAGGATAAGGTGTTGGAGTGATGGCTGCTGTCTAGATTTGATCAAAAATGACTTTTTTCAAATAGTGATGGTGCTGTTTTTTACATCAGTAATGTCCTGACTATACTTTGTGATCAGTTGAAAGCCACTTTGGTGAATTAAAGTACCAATTTCTTTCCGAAACAGCAAAATCTGTACATTATTCCAAACATTTGATGGAATGGCCAATATATATATATATATATATATTTTGTGGTATTTGTAATAAGAGCATGGTAAGCACATGGAAGCATGGATGTTCACAACATTTAGTGTTACTATAGTAAATTCAAGGGTGGTGATGTGTGAAAAGAATTTGTGCATGTCACAGTGTTTTCTCTTGTCCATCTTGTCAATCCTATTTAGCATGTCGGGCCGTTTAATGTGGTTTTAAACTACTGTACTCACCGAGGGTTTTCATAGAGGTTTGCACCACAGAAGTCTGTATCAAATGCAAATGGTTTCCGCTTCTTGTGTGTGGTTCGATCAGAGGCACGCATTTGAAAGATCGAGACCGGTCTGTGGATAAAAAAGCATCTGCTCTGGGCTTGTGCTGCTCTGTTCATGAAGCCATCTACAGAGCCATACAGGTGCATTAGTGGAGGTTGTGACTCCACCTGTCTATTTGACGCCATTAATCCAGATACTTCAGATGAACAAATGTGTACCAACCTGTACAATGGAAAACTTGTATATTCCAAGTCTAAATAACGAGTAACGAGGAACTTGACAATAGATTTGATTAATATGACTGATAAACGCCCTCCATTTGTGACCTAACGCCCTTATTTGCTTTCAGCACCCCCTGGCATCCTTTGAATGCCCCCTGGGGGGGCAGTACCACCCCCGTTGAGAACCCCTGAACTAAGCCAACCAGCAACACATTACAATAAAATTAGCTTGACTTTCCAATAAAGTTTGATATGCAGGTCTGCACTCAAGAGCAGTAACCGGATGACTATGTCAGCTTGACATACATACATACATATGATAAAAGATTTTGACTGGCTATGGGGCAAAGGCAAATGTGTCCCTCTGGCCATCATTAAACACTCGGTAGACATGCACCGGTGTCCAACTTAGCGCTCTTAAAATAGGGCTCTACACATACAGAATATATATATACATGAAGTGCATGAGCAACATTTTTAAAGACAGGAGTTTTTCACAGGAGTGTTGAAATTGTTTCACACGTTAATTAAAAAAAAAAACTCTCACATCAACAAGAAAAAAGAAAATTAGGCCTAAGATAAAAAAATCTAATCAAATTCCCCATTTAAACCTGGTAATTGAGTAGCTTTTAATGTGTAAATCCAAAATAATTCTCTCTGAAACAGAACCTGTCTCTACCTCTTCCTGAGCGTGCTATACAGTATGTTCAAAAGCACATATATCCAGCTTGCTCATAGTTCTTGATAAGCATCTCTATAATGCAAGGCCACGGGGTATTGAGGATTAAAGGTTCGAATAGCATTTCTATGTTCTACCAATATAAAAAACACATCACATATCCTTCAAAAATCTTTGTGTTCTGCAGGGGGAAGAAAGTCATATGAGTTTGAGGCGGCATAAGGGTTAGAATAATCATTTTTGAGGTGAATATTGAGGGAGGAAGAGGGATAAGTAACAGCTGTGAAATCTTTTGCACTGTTGCATTTTTGGCCATGTATGTGATAACTGGTAACTCACCCGTGACATGCATTTTCTCTCCTATCACTTCAATCTTCAGGTAAAGACGTCCCCGTCTCTCAGTGTGGTCTGTCCCACAAAGGCTTGGCACATTCATTACACACTGCTTATGGACATTCATATCACAGGCTGTGAAAGACAAACACAGAGTATAGAGTACATACAGCATCATTAAAAAAGGAATGAATCCTCATGTGACAGCTGAAATAGTTGTTAGTATATTTACTATTTATTTTATGAGCTTATAATTAACATAATTAATTGGCTACATTGATTGAGGCTTATTCATGCTACGCTGCATTTTCATTTTAAGACCTTTAAAATAAGCCATTGAGTAGCCATTAGGGCCCCTGAACAGATTATATCACTTAAGATTTGAGATCATTTATATTGTTTTATCTTTTTATTTATTTATTTTTCTCTGGTTTCATTCTTTTTAGAAGCAATATACCTGTATTTCCTAAATATGTGACAGTGATACTGTGAAGGTAAATTAAAGGGCAGATCTCTGGACCTGATGTAGATCATACCACATGCAATCATTTCATGATACAACCCTCACCATGAAAACCAGGTGCCAACAACAAACAACCCCGCATATCGGATTAATTGAAAATGTTCTTATTAGTATTGTACTTACTGTCACATTTCATCCCTTGGTGAATGAGTCCATACAGAAGAGATCCACAGTGGTCACAAAATGTGGGACTGCCATACGTGTGAATCTTAAATTTGTGCTTGCTCCTGGGGTCCTACACACACACACACACACACACAGAGAGAGAGAGAGAGAGAGAGAGAGAGGGGACAGGGAAGTCAATATTCAATAGCCCAAATCTGATAATAACAGAAGTTGTATAAAACAGGATAGTTCTTTAACATCTCTATTAGTGAAGCTTCAGTCCATTTTGTACAAATACAAAGAACAGAGAAAATAAAGTCCTAGCAAACCCAAAAGTCTCTGACACTTAAAGGTATAGTTCACCCAAAAATGCCCCGCTCGCTTTAGTCTATACAATGGCAGTGGACAGTGCCCATCTCTTCAAGCTTCAAAAAGTTCAATTTAAAAGTCTAATAAACAATTCCACGCAACTTGTACCTTGTTCTGAAGGCATAAGATAGGGTTTGGTGAGAAACAAACCAAAAAGTTATTTATTATTTAGTGAAAATCTTGACCTCGGCCGTTGCTCTCCTGTGCGTTCATGAGAGTGCATGAGAGTAACAGTTCATGTAGACCTGCGCTTAAATCTCATTCACACGAATGGAACACAACAGAGAGTCACAAGAATACACAACACAGCTGCACACAGACACAATTTACATGACATAACTTAAGAGGAGGATATGCATTTTTATGCCCAGCCTTGTTAGTATGAACCAGAGTAATCAGATATCGAGCTGAGAGAGATGGAAGAGGCTCAGGCAGCGGCAAACACACAGAACACACAGTTAGAAAGAGAGTACAGGTGACTGCGGTGTTTTGGAGGTGATATTTTGATTACTTAAAGTGAACTGAATCAGCCTCAGCCAGCAGGTCTGGGTAAATTCTAGATGGGGAAGGGTATTCTATTATCGAATTCATCAATAAATAATTACCTCTAGATTAGGGATGTGCACAGATAGTCGTTATTCGGTTAACTGTTCATCATGCCTGTATTTGAACACTAAAATCACTATTCGGTTACTCTTCACGTTTCAGACTTGGGACCACAGGGACCAAATGGGGCAGGAGAGACCAGGGCGGACCAGACGAGGAAGCGGAAGACCACTGGCAATTTGGCGGATGGCCGGGAGACCGGTGCAGACCAGACAAGGCAAAAGGGGACACAGTGGGCGGAGCCGTGGGAAACTGAGAGTGCAAGGTGGCCGGTGACTCAGGCAGTGAGGTCAGGGCAGAGGGGGACTCGCCATGGCGGCCATGACGGGAGACAGCTGTGACGTGGCGGCTACAGTAGGAGCGTCATCCATCACTCCCACAGTAAACTGAAAACCACTAAGGTGCGGGGCAAAATCAGTGCACTTATTAAGAGTCCAATTAACTCCACCTCCAGGCATCCTGGAGCAGACTGGTTCACTTAAGCCAGCACAAAAAAGGTCCTTGAGGTCAATGTCATTAAAGTCCACCAAGTGACACAGTCCACAAAACTCCACAACATAATCCTGTATGGGATGATTCCCCTGACGGAGACGAATGAGGCAGACTGCTGGGTTCATGTTAGTCGGTTGTGTATTCTGTAACGTTGCAGAACGAGATGATTGCAAGTGCAATTTATTTACAAGTGCTGAAATAATCAAAACAAGAGTGATAAGACATCCAATGACAAACTAGAACTGATAACGAGATGCCAAGACAATGAAACATGAACCAATCAAAAGACATAACACATGGAACATGAGGGTCACATGACAAACAAGGAAATCACATGACATGCAGGAAACAGAACTATGACATGACATGGAATTTCAAAATAAACGACATGACAAAATACATGAACAAAAACACACAAAGATGTTACATATGCATTCTAGGTGTTGTCATGGAAATTCTCATCATTTAAATAAATATTCACCAAGATTATTAATTAGTAATAAAGTTCACATGATAGAAGACACTAACTGAGGAATACCAGGAGTGGCAGATCAAAAGTCCACTTCATGTACAAAATATGTCTTAAACATTTTTTGACCCACATGTGCATTCTAGGGTTGAATCAATATTTAAAACAGAGAAAAAAATCCAATATTTCCATTAGAAACACAGTCCCAACTCACTAAAATGATATTCATTGATTGTATAGTTATTTCAATTAAATGCATTATTTTATTAAACTTTTTAAACTCAGATTAGTTTTGTTCACGTTTATTATTATTGATAATAAAATGTTGTATGGGGTGTGATAAGATAGGGGGCCCAGAGTGCAGCGGGCCCAGAAATCCTTACGGCGCCCCTGCTGAAAAGCATCTCTTCCGCTTTAAAGCGTTCCAAAGTTCAGAGTGCATTGCAGTTATTAATCTGGGTTAGAATGCTATACATATTTCTTAGCACTTTGGTGTGAATTAAAGTGAAACTGCAGAGACTAAATTCCTTTTGGAGGCAAAATCAAAATCTTTATCAAAATGGGCTCAAATCAAGCTACTAACCAATAGCTAGGCTTAAAGTTGAACTAAAAAGTTGTTTTAAAGTTTAACTCTATAAATTCCTTTTGATATGATTTCAAGCTGATATGACCTTAACCATGAGTGACATGTGTGTGGGTAAATGGATTTGAATCAACTTAATTAGTTAAATTAAAGACTATGATCTAGCTACAAAATAATCACTAATAATTAATACAGATCCATACTGTAATTTTAGATGACATTTACAGTTAGAAAAATCAGGAGTGGTAGAAATGTTGAGTATGTGATCAGCAGATGATCATGAATGCACCGCTAGAACTGTTCATGCTTCAAAAGAGAGGAAACATGGCCGTATTCTGCAGTGATGTGCTGAAACTTGCACCTGTAACATCTCTGTTATATCTACAGTTCACTGCTGTGCTCTTCTCTGTAAGGCTTCCTTACTGGAATTTTTTTAATAAGGGTATAAATAATTAATCAAATGCATACATGTTTAATGAAAACGAATGATAGGGCTATTAGTGATTGCTGAACAATGTCAGTAAACGAGGAATAATAATGGCAACATACAGTATTTCATAGTATATCATGGCACATATACAGTAGCATTATACATTATATGTCTTATTCTCTGCGTCTGTCAAATGACTAAAAGTCCGAAATGTGGCAACTGAGAACAAGGCCTTTTGTTTAAATCTTAGAAGCTGCAGGGGAGTGTTCATTGTGTTTGTTTGATATTATCTCTGAACGCACTCGAGATAGAGAAGAGAAAGATGGGGAGGACAGGGTCTGTACAGTACATGCAAGACAAATGAGTTTCATTGACCAAAGTCCTGACCAAAAACAAACATTAATGACACTCCTGCACTTCTGAAAACCATCCATTATTAAAAATGGATGAATAATTCAGGGATGGTTGAATTTAATTGGCTTTAATAGCTGATAAATTACAAATTTTAACGCTCCCATTTATGTTGCTCCGGAAATCATAATAATGAGTCAATATGGCCATTAGAATACCACAGACAACACGAAAACTGCATTTCTCTGTGTATTGCGGTTCAAAAAATGAGAACAAATCTATGACATCATTACTGAAACAAAGGCAGTGCCTCTCTACAAAAGCAACAGAAGACAATTTACTTTCTCAGGTCAACAATCACAGACAGGACAGAACAAATTCCCAACAGGACTTTAAGGTAACAGGAAAACAGTAGATACCAAGAGCTACATTAATGAATGGCAACACATTCAAATATAGTGCAATAACAAGTGAAACACTGCACGATGGAGCATCTGTAGTGTGCACAGATTATACAGGATGTCTGCTAACTGATCATCAGAGAAAAACTCTTAAAGCCTGTAGTGGTCAACCAGCATGCAAACCACACAATATCATGGGGCCCGGGATATCAGGTGCAGGGGGATCAGTTGGAAAGCTGAGCAAAATACTTTAGGGGTGACGGGCGATGTGTTGCTTTTTGTACACACGTGGCTACACTGTTTTTTAACCTCAAGCAGTTCACGCAGAGTCCTTCTACCAAGGGGAGCCTACAAAGTTACAACAAAATGCACAACACGGTGGTCCCATAGACATTCTATACACTGGCGAGGACAGCATTCGTTTGAATGCATGTCTATAAAGGAGATGCTCGAGTGTGCTGAATAAACTGCTTTTGTGAGGAAACAGCTCAACACCTAATGAACTGAGCACATGTCCGTTAATATTTAACATGTACACTAAACCATACTTTTGTAATGAACTACGTGGAGTTTACTACAATAAATTGATATTTTATGAGAGAAGTCACGCACAATTTTGTGACATGTAGGTGTCAGTTTACGGCTCTCCCGATTCATTTGTATGGTCTCGCAAACAGTGACTTACTGTCGTAATGCGCTAGTTGACCGTTACACCCGAGGCGGTTTAGCAGGACGAACCACCGGTAATAAAATGAATGGGAGAAATTGGAATGACCAACGGATGTAGAAAAGGATTTCCAGCCTTACAGATACCTTTCAGATACAGACATTGCCTGTCATCATAAATGTTTATTATCAAAACTGACACTATTCTGAATTAATATTAACATAGTTTAAATACACCATCTATGCAACAGAGTGGAATACATTAAATGTGCACATCTTTATAGTGTCACTGGGAGCTGAGCCCCTTTAAGACTGAAGTCCTAGAATCGTCCCTGGTTAACCTCTCTCACACGTTTGGATCTAGTGCCGGGCAAAAATATTGATTTTCTGCTTAATTGTGATCGTCATTTGAACAATTCCGATGTAGATTTTTAAAATATCAAGATCGTTCTTTCTATCCGCAACCCTCTACAATCATATGTGCATGAATTCATCCCAAATGTGACTACAAATGTCTGTTTAGCCACTGGCTGGTAATTTTGTAATTTCACTCACCACTCATTGAGTAGTGTGATCTATTCACTGCGTGCTGTGAGTAAAAGTTTTGACTCTTTCAGTGCAATGTTAGTCCAGAGATGAAATCCATGCAATCTATTTGTCATTGAATGTATCTTTTAATATCCTTTCTGTTCTCAGCAGTCAGGTGTTGATCAAAAACAACAAAAGAAACATTTATTAATAATCAGCACGGATGCTGTCAAGAAGCCATTCGACCAAACAAACACTTCTGTCATAGACACTGCCGCTGGTATTAAAGAGACTGCACTGTTTTAGCACTTGTTCTGCATATCTAAGAAAATATTTTGTGATTTCAAACATTGTCCAATAAAAAAAAAAAAAATAAGAATAAGAATAAGAATTCCTTTAAACCCACAGATGGCTAAGACTGGAATCCTTAATAAGATTACAACCAAAGTCTGACATTCACACAGAGATACAGTCGGTAACACCGGTTATTAGGTTTTAGGTGTATTAGGTGATAGGGTGTGAATTACTATGGGGGGAAACAAATCCTGGTTACTGCAGTTACTCATTCATTTCCATGTGGAAAATGTCAAGAAATATCAAATTGATTTAGCTTTTCTTTTCTTTTCAAGTGTGTGTCTGTGTTCTACACAATTCTGCAACTAATATTTTGTTCCCAGCTATTTAAAAAATGGCTAAAAGACGGGCCTGGGTATCTCAGTGAGTATTGACACTGACTATCACACCTGGAGTCGCGAGTTCGAATCCAGGGCGTGCTGAGTGACTCCAGCCAGGTCTCCTAAGCAACCAAATTGGCCCAGTTGCTAGGGAGGGTAGAGTCACATGGGGTAACCTCCTTGTGGTCACTATAATGTGGTTCTCGCTCTCGGTGGGGCGCGTGGTGAGTTGTGCGTGGATGCCGCTGAGAATAGCGTGAAGCCTCCACACACGCTACATCTCCACGGTAACGCGCTCAAAAAGTCACATGATAAGATGCACGGATTGACGGTCTCTGACGCGGATTGAGGCGAGTCACTACGCCACCACGAGGACTTACAGTGCATCCGAAAAGTATTCACAGCGCTTCACTTTTTCCACATTTTGTTATGTTACAGCCTTATTCTAAAATGGATTAAATTCATTATTTTCCTCAAAATTCTACAAACAATACCCCATAATGACAACGTGAAAGAAGTTTGTTTGAAATCTTTGCAAATTTATTAAAAATAAAAAACGAAAAAAATCACATGTACATAAGTATTCACAGCCTTTGCCATGACACTCAAAATTGAGCTCAGGTGCATCCTGTTTCCACTGATCATCCTTAAGATGTTTCTACAACTTGATTGGAGTCCACCTGTGGTAAATTCAGTTGATTGGACATGATTTGGGAAGGCACACACCTGTCTATATAAGGTCCCACAGTTAACAGTGCATGTCAGAGCACAAACCAAGCCATGAAGTCCAAGGAATTGTCTGTAGACCTCCGAGACAGGATTGTATCGAGGCACAGATCTGGGGAAGGGTACAGAAAAATGTCTGCAGCATTGAAGGTCCCAATGAGCACAGTGGCCTCCATCATCCGTAAATGGAAGAAGTTTGGAACCACCAGGACTCTTCCTAGAGCTGGCCGCCCGGCCAAACTGAGCGATCGAGGGAGAAGGGCCTTAGTCAGGGAGGTGACCAAGAACCCGATGGTCATTCTGACAGAGCTCCAGCGTTTCTCTGTGGAGAGAGGAGAACCTTCCAGAAGAACAACCATCTCTGCAGCACTCCACCAATCAGGCCTGGATGGTAGAGTGGCCAGACGGAAGCCACTCCTCAGTAAAAGGCACATGACAGCCCGCCTGGAGTTTACCAAAAGGCACCTGAAGGACTCTCAGACCATGAGAAACAAAGATTGAACACTTTGGCCTGAATGGCAAGCGTCACGTCTGGAGGAAACCAGGCACCACTCATCACCTGGCCAATACCATCCCTACAGTGAAGCATGGTGGTGGCAGCATCATGCTGTGGGGATGTTTTTCAGCGGCAGGAACTGGGAGACTAGTCAGGATCGAGGGAAAGATGAATGCAGCAATGTACAGAGACATCCTTGATGAAAACCTGCTCCAGAGCGCTCTGGACCTCAGACTGGGGCGAAGGTTCATCTTCCAACAGGACAACGACCCTAAGCACACAGTCAAGATAACAAAGGAGTGGCTCCGGGACAACTCTGTGAATGTCCTTGAGTGGCCCAGCCGGAGCCCAGACTTGAACCCGATTGAACATCTCTGGAGAGATCTGAAAATGGCTGTGCACCGACGCTCCCCATCCAACCTGATGGAACTTGAGAGGTCCTGCAAAGAAGAATGGGAGAAACTGCCCAAAAATAGGTGTGCCAAGCTTGTAGCATCATACTCAAAAAGACTTGAGGCTGTAATTGGTGCCAAAGGTGCTTCAACAAAGTATTGAGCAAAGGCTGTGAATACTTATGTACATGTGATTTTTCGTTTTTTTTTTTTTATAAATTTGCAAAGATTTAAAACAAACTCCTTTCACATTGTCATTATGGGGTATTGTTTGTAGAATTTTGAGGAAAATAATGAATTTAATCCATTTTGGAATAAGGCTGTAACATAACAAAATGTGGAAAAAGTGAAGCGCTGTGAATACTTTCCGGATGCACTGTAGAGCACACTGGGAATTGGGCATTCCAAATTGGGAGTAAAAAAAATAAAAATAAAAATAAAAATGGTTAAAAGAAGACCGCTTTGAAAAACACACACTATTTAATGACAAGATATGAGAGGCATGTGGAATCTGCAGCAGAAATACATTCAGTGTGATGGGATTGTTTCCCCCACACCAGTATAAGACATGACTGCAATTAACAGACTG
>NC_059355.1:220000-275000 GCF_019703515.2 Myxocyprinus asiaticus
GTGCAAAGAATAAACAGGCAAACAACCCTAAACTGATGCACTATATCACATGGAGTAATAGAGATAATGCAAAGAGGACTCTTTGCAATGAGACCATAAGGACCTTCAAAAATGGGTCAACTGTGTGATAGTTTGACTTGAGCCATACAAAATGAACCAGACTCCAGGGTGAAATGAGTGAAAGTAAACCAATCTGAAGCTGTAAAATCACACTAAACAACTCAGCATGTGATAAGGGCCACAGGAAGTGACTGTAGCAGAGAATGCCACAATCAGTGTGCTGTTCTGCCCGTTCATGAGAGAAGAAGACAGAGAGCGAGAAAGAGAGAGAAGCAGTCCTGTTGTAATACCAATTTTGGAACACTACGAACCCTTTTCACATTTCCAGATTTGGAACTATAGGAGGGTACATTTCTACAGAGGTACATGGGAGACCATCGCAAATATTATTTTTGCATTCCCATTTGCTCCAACAGCAAAATAAAAATAAAAAACCATTATTATGTTTTCATTTCTTTCCATAAGAGAGAAAAAAAAAATTAATGCATTAGCCAATTAATCTGAGCCCTAAATCTGGTGCAACAGACCTTATTCACGCTAGCGGCATCTTTGAATTTAATGGGAATGACAATGAGGCTTTGAGGAATAGACTTACAGTCTCTTCAATGACGCAAACGGTATAAAGCTGTATAAAGCTCCTTGATCACATCTGATCTTCCACAACTCATGTTGTCTGGAGTTTTTTGTCTACTGAATGTTCTTAGAATGATATTTTTTAAATGTTTTGTCTGATCCAAAAACACTTTAAACTGCAGTACAGCCCACTGAAGAGACCGTAAGTCTTTCCCTCACAGCCTCATTGTCATTCCCATTATAAATCAAAGATGGCGCTAGTGTGAATAAGGTCTATAGATGTAAAATGGGGTTAAAAAAGTGCACAAAAGAGGCTCTTAGCTGCCAGCACACTCCCATCTATTCCCTTCTAACTCCTGACATTTGGCACATGGAACCCATCCACCTCTGACAGCCGCACCTACCAACCAATCACTTCCTGCTGCTAGTAACCCACAGCGACGAGTCTCCAAGCTCCCATAGCAACAGCCAATCAAATATCACTTCAATAATGCCACATCCTCATAGAGGTAGTTATATCCTGAAGAGCTATTGGTCTCCAAAAATCCTGTTCAGGACCCCAGACAGCACAGAGAATCAGAACATCAGGTAGGCGAACTCAAAATGTCTGAATGCTGAGAAGCTAAAGATTCACTTTTATCAAAATGTATATATATATATATATATATATATATATATATATATATATATATATATATATATATATATATATATATACCCCAGGCCATAAGTGTATTCAAACAGCATGCATGGCAAGCATGAAGTCGAGTTTGAGACATTCTTCTATCCCACATAAAACAGTCTGTTAATCTGTCATTTCAATGAGCTTGTCATCAGATGAGCAGATGTTAATATGAGTGTGGATTATAGTTTGGCTATGCCTGACCTTTTAAAAGTCAGCTCTGAGCAGGTGGTACCTACTTAAATTATCTGTGTTTATGCATACGGCATTTATAACTCAAGCTTTACACTCCCTCTCATTGCACCATTAGGTCCTCTTCGTCTCTCAGTTCCTTCCAACTTAATTCTTCTCCGTTCTTTTACCTGGTGTTTCTGATGCTCTTTTTTGGCAGGTGATACCACGTATTTCAATTCTGTGTATTTGTAGACCTAATCAACATTTCTTTCTCATCGAGTGTCAGGCAAACTGCAATCTCCAAACATGCCATAATTGGTTGGATCATGTCCAAAGCTTACATTCACAGCCACATTAAAACAATTTTACACTAAATGATGAACTATGCTGAAGCTTCAGTTCCACAGTTCTTCAGATCTTCCAGTCAGTGTTGACGTGCTGTTGAGTGTGTGTATTAAAGAAAATGGGAGGTTTGTGATTTAGTTGGAAAAAGGTCCTCATCATAAATGGTAAGTTCATTTACTAGTTCAAAACTTGGTTAGGACAGCTCTTCTGACCACTGCTGTGGTGATATGAGCAGGACAGTTCAGAGGATGCTCCATTAGTGTCTCGCTCACTCTCTCTATACCTTGCAAGAGCTGGGAATACACAAGGATTGTAAAGGACTTTTCCACTGCTCCATTTTATCTTCTAAGCTTTGCACAGACTGCAGCAGCCCAATAGACTGGGATAAGACCTAACAATGTACACATAAGACAGCAGCGAAACACATGAAGCATCCAAAGGGACTTTTGAGAAATCCACAGCCTCATTTTCACTTTTCTGTATTTATTTTTTGTAAGATTACAAAAATCGAGTGCATTTGCTGGCCCAAAGCATTTACAATCACCTATGTATTCAATAATGCCTGTGAACAAAACCATTATATGCATTTTCTACACCAACATTTTCACAAACGCTGAGTTGAGTTCTCAAATTTCAGGCAATTCACAAACGGAATCAGGAAGTTTGCTACTTTCTTTGGTGGAACGCAGAACACAGCTGATGCTGCAGCACTAAACAATGCAAGTTGTTGCATGAACACACAGGTCAGTTTGAAGGAGCTTCTCTCATCAATGTGCAACAGACATCAAGATTTTCATTGAAAAATGACATTTTCAGATTGTTTCTCACTAAGAAGAAAGTCATAAGGGTATGAAATAACCCAAGAGTGAGTAAATGATGACAGAATATTTATCTTTGGGTGAAGTATTTCTTTAATAAAGCTTTAATAGAGGAAAAAGTTTGGCTTTTTCCTTGTTAATAAGGTAAATTTAAGCCTCTGACAGTTAAAAGGTAAGTTGGTCTCATTGCAAAAAACTGTTTCATAAAAACATGTGGGCTGATTGATTGGAAATGGAGCTTTAAAAGGCTGAATATTGCATTATATAGTAAAAACACCTACATTAATTACAGGGGCAGAAGAGTTAGATTTGTCTGCTCCACGTGAAAAACGAGTTCTTAAGAAGTTTTTGAGTAATGATACTCCTCAATCTTCATTCAGAATTTGATATAGAGTTATAAAGTCTATAAGAGCTTCTAGATATTTTACAGCAAATGCTGTGTCAGTTTTGAGACATGGGAGTGAGTAGCCTGAAAAGTATTTTAATGTTTTTTTTTTTTTTTTTTGGTATGTGGATCAGTGATTATTTTTATAAGATGCTTCAACGAAAAAAATCCCTTTGAAGGGACAATAAAGATTTACTACTACCACCTAGTGCTGTAAAAAATAAATAAACAAACAATAAATGTAAAAAATTAAATAAACATATAGTACTGTGCAAAAGTTTTAGGCACTTGTGAAAAATGTTGCTTAGTGAGGATGTCTTCAGAAATAATGCCATAAATAGTTTTCATGTATCACTTGATGCCATACAAAGTCCAGTAAACATAAAAAAGCTAAATTAATGTTCGGTGTGACCACCTTTGCCTTTAAAACCGCCCCAATTCTCCGAGATACACCTGGACACAGTTTTTCTTGGTTGTTGGCAGATAGGATGTTCCAAACTTCTTGGAGAATTCACCACAGTTCTTCTGTATATTTAGTCTGTCTCAATTGCTTCTGTCTCTTTATGTAATCTCAGACTGACACCATGTTCAGTGGGGGCTCTGTGGGGTCCATGACATCTGTTGCAGGGCTCCCTGTTCTTCTATTTATTTAGTCTGTCTCAATTGCTTCTGTCTCTTTATGTAATCTCAGACTGACTCGATGTTCAGTGGGGGCTCTGTGGGGGCCATGACATCTGTTGCAGGGCTCCTTGTTCTTCTATTTATTTAGTCTCAATTGCTTCTGTCTCTTTATGTAATCTCAGACTGACACCATGTTCAGTGGGGGCTCTGTGGGGGTCATGACATCTGTTGCAGGGCTCCCTGTTCTTCTGTATATTTAGTCTGTCTCAATTGCTTCTGTCTCTTTATGTAATCTCAGACTGACACCATGTTCAGTGGGGGCTCTGTGGGGGTCATGACATCTGTTGCAGGGCTCCCTGTTCTTCTGTATATTTAGTCTGTCTCAATTGCTTCTGTCTCTATGTAATCTCAGACTGACACCATGTTCAGTGGGGGCTCTGTGGGGGTCATGCCATCTGTTGCAGGGCTCCCTGTTCTTCTGTATATTTAGTCTGTCTCAATTGCTTCTGTCTCTTTATGTAATCTCAGACTGACACCATGTTCAGTGGGGGCTCTGTGGGGGTCATGCCATCTGTTGCAGGGCTCCCTGTTCTTCTGTATATTTAGTCTGTCTCAATTGCTTCTGTCTCTTTATGTAATCTCAGACTGACACCATCTTCAGTGGGGTCTCTGTGGGGGTCATGACATCTGTTGCAGGGCTCCCTGTTCTTCTATTTATTTAGTCTGTCTCAATTGCTTCTGTCTCTTTATGTAATCTCAGACTGACACCATCATCAGTGGGGTCTCTGTGGGGGTCATGACATCTGTTGCAGGGCTCCCTGTTCTTCTATTTATTTAGTCTGTCTCAATTGCTTCTGTCTCTTTATGTAATCTCAGACTGACACCATGTTCAGTGGGGTCTCTGTGGGGGTCATGCCATCTGTTGCAGGGCTCCCTGTTCTTCTATTTATTTAGTCTCAATTGCTTCTGTCTCTTTATGTAATCTCAGACTGACACGATGTTCAGTGGGGGCTCTGTGGGGGGTCATGACATCTGTTGCAGGGCTCCCTGTTCTTCTATTTATTTAGTCTCAATTGCTTCTGTCTCTTTATGTAATCTCAGACTGACACCATGTTCAGTGGGGTCTCTGTGGGGGTCATGCCATCTGTTGCAGGGCTCCCTGTTCTTCTATTTATTTAGTCTCAATTGCTTCTGTCTCTTTATGTAATCTCAGACTGACACGATGTTCAGTGGGGGCTCTGTGGGGGGTCATGACATCTGTTGCAGGGCTCCCTGTTCTTCTATTTATTTAGTCTCAATTGCTTCTGTCTCTTTATGTAATCTCAGACTGACACGATGTTCAGTGGGGGCTCTGTGGGGGTCATGCCATCTGTTGCAGGGCTCCCTGTTCTTCTATTTATTTAGTCTGTCTCAATTGCTTCTGTCTCTTTATGTAATCTCAGACTGACACGATGTTCAGTGGGGGGCTCTGTGGGGGTCATGCCATCTGTTGCAGGGCTCCCTGTTCTTCTATATATTTAGTCTGTCTCAATTGCTTCTGTCTCTTTAGAGACAGAAGCAATTGAGACAGACTAAATAAATAGAAGAACAGGGATGCCGAAATGGTGTTTGATATGGTAGAATGGGATTATCTTTTTAAGATTTGGGAAATATACGGGTTCGGGAATACTTTTATTGGATGGATTAAGTTACTTTATAGACACCCAGTAGCGGCAGAACAAACGAATGGATTAATTTCAGATTATTTTACTCTGGATAGGGGCACCCGGCAGGGTTGCCCTCTTTCCCCATTATTGTTCTGTCTTGCCCTGGAACCATTAGCAGCCACAATAATAAAGGAGGATGATTTTCCAGGGGTGGTGGCGGGAGGTATGGCGCATAAGATTTTGCTTTACACAGATGATATTTTATTATTCGTTTCCGACCCCAGCAGATCTATGCCTTGCCTCCACAGAATTATTAATTCCTTTTCTAAATTCTCAGGATACAGAGTCAACTGGTCTAAATCCGAAGCTTTGGCTTTGACAGCGTACTGCCCAGAAATGGATTTTCAGCCGGGCGCCTTCCAGTGGCCCAAACAGGGCATTAAGTATTTGGGCATTTTATTCCCTGAATTTGTGTGATTTAGTTAAGAGTTCATTTTGAGCCCTTATAATAAAAAGGTTTTCGAGCGATGTGGGCAGGTGGGCTTCATTAAATTTATCTTTGATTGTGAAGGTTAATGTTATTAAAATGAACTGTATTCCAAAATTCAACTACCTGTTACAGTCTCTCCCTGTAGATGTCCCCCTCTCTTATTTCAAGCAATTTGATAGCATAGCGAAGTCCTTCATTTGGAATGGTAAACGTCCCAGATTACATTTCAGTAAGTTACATAGGCCAATTGACAAAGGTGGGCTAGGCCTACCCAAGATTTAGTTTTATTATTATCAGACATTTGGCTCATTGGTCGCTTCCACCTGAGAGAGCCCTTCCCTGGTTTTGTATTGAACAGGAAGTTCTTGCCCCTATTTCACCATTGCAAAGCCTTTCTATCAAACTAACTGGAGAAGTTACACCCCGTTATCTCGTATTTGCACTCGGTATGGACTAAAGTGTCCAGAGTGTTTAATTCGGACATTTATTTAAATGTTGCCTCGAGCATATGGCTAAACCCAAAATTATGTATTAATAAGTCCCCTTTCTGCTGGTCAGAGTGGATTGGGAGGGGGGTTAATACGCTTGGTGACCTATATGAGAGTGGAGTGTTGAGATCCTTTGAAAATATGGTTCAACATTTTGGGATTCCCAGATCTCAGTTCTTTAGGTATTTGCAGCTGCGCCACCTGCTCTGTACTATTTTTGGGAGTAGCACACACCCCCCTAAAGCGGCAGACACTCTGGGAGTGGTGATTACTGCTTTTGGAAAAGGTCATGAGGCATCAGTGTATTACTCCCTGTTAATTCAGAGTCTGGGGGACGAAACTAACTTCTATCAAGAGATTATGGGAGAAAGATCTAAATTTGGTATTGGAAGAGCGAGTGTGGGCTAGGATTCTAAAAAATGTCAAGTCTGCATCTAGAGATGCAAGGGTGCATCTAATGCAATTTATGATTTTACATCGATTCTATTGGACCCCCTCTAGCTTGGTCTTAAAGACACACCCACCTGCTGGCGATGCCAGTCAGAAGACGGGGATACAGCCCATGTTTTTTTGATGGTGTGTTAAGATCTGAGAATTTTGGTTGAAGGTTCAGAGATTTATGTGTGATGTATTGGGCACAAAAATTTCATTTTACCCCAGACTCTGTATTCTAGATGATGGGGCGGTCATTAATATAGGGGATGTTTACATAAAGAATTGGGTCCTGGCTGGTGTTATGATCAGAAGGCAGGTCATCCTTAGGGGATGGAAGTCGGCTGGAGCACCCTCGTTTCGGGAGTGGTGCACGGAGATGGGCAGGGTGGCAGCATTTGAGGGGATGCCATACAGAAGGCTGGGCAACATGGGTTTATTTAATAAAAATGGTTCAGTTATTTTGACTTTTTGGAGGGCTCTCGGTGGAGGCAGTTGAGGGAGATAGATAATGTTAAATGTGTGTGCATTCTTATTGTTTTTTTGTTGTTGTTGTTTGTTTTGTTTTTGAAAGTATACCTTTTTTTCATTTGTTTTTTTGTTTCTAAATACTTTGTTGATTTATTGTTTATTTATGTGTCATTATTAATTTAGGTTGGGAATGTTCGGAGGGAAGTATTTTAAGTTCATATAATTTGATTCCATATTTTCTGTCATGTTTAATCTGTGACTGGAATCAATAAAAATTGTAAATAAAAGTTACAAAAGCGAAAACAAATTCATTTAAATTGAAGCTAAAACTAACTTTACAGCACTAATGCAATCGATTTGGCATTAATATGTGGATTACATTTTAAATTGATAATGACATCTATTTTTTTTCCATTTTGATGCATTTGATGGAGGAAACCCTTCCAAAGACATAGTGACACAGGCTTATATGACACAGAATGATAATTGAAATAATAAAAAAGTGTCCACCCGGAGTTGGTTAGATATGCAATAAGTTGAGAAAACATGCAAACACACCTCTAAATGCTTCTTTAGATTTGACATGGAATCAGTTACAGTGGATAGGATATTACATTTTGAAAGGTGAAGTTTACATTGCACAGTAATGTTTTTGCCTTGTGTCCTTAAAACTGTAATGATTTTTTTGTAAATCCAGTGGTCAAATGCTAAGTGAGACCTCTCCATCTTCATTGTTATTATAGCCACATGGCTAGCGACTAATATCAGGTCTCCGTGTGCAATTCCAAAACCTTCACCTTCTCTTCCGAAAACACTCAAAGACTTACCGAATATATTTCAGTAGGATGCTGAAATAGAATTAAAAATGAAAAAAAAAAATAAATAAAATAAAAAAGAATGAGGGGAATCAATAAATGATGAGCAGTTTACTGCCACTTCTTGATTAATATGTAATCATGTAATCCATAAAAAAGTTAATTTTATAAATGTAACAATCTAATTACAAATACTTGATTTTTGGAATCTGATTATGTAATCCAGATTGCATGTTATCTGTTACTATCAGCACTGATTATTTTCAAACATGGTGTTTGTGATAGTAAATACATGACAAGCACAAAAGTCCAAAAACAAAACATCGCTTAGGTTCAGATCGATTAGGCCGTTCCTGCCAATCATTCCCGTTTAGGTTTCTTCTCCATTGTCGCCAACATGGGCACTGAAGTCGCCCAGCAGGTCTATGGAGTCCCCAGGTAGCACCCCTTCCTCTACCCCACTCAGGACCTAAAACAAGGCCAAATACTTTGAGCTGCTGATTGCTTCATAAGCACACACCACAGTCAGAGCCTTACCCTCTCATTGAGCCAACCCTCGTCTACTACACTGAAGTCCTCTCGAAAACTTTTTAACATCCCCATGCTTGCTCGCTGTCTCTCACCTTGAGTGACTCAGGAAAAGTAGAGTTCGACCCCCCCTCCAGGAGTTTGGTTACAGAGCCAGAACTGTGCGTGGAAGTGAGCCAAACTATATCTAGTATGTGGTATAGCATAACCGCCTGCATCATCTTTGACTTGTTCTTCATCAGAGAAGTCACATTCCATGCATCAAAAGCCAGTTTCCATAACTAACATCCAGTCTGCACAGGCCTATGACTTTCTTCTGTACAACATGATTTTGATTATTCGAAACCACCTGATTGGACTCTAATGGCACTTTTCCACTGCATGTTACG
Source organism: Myxocyprinus asiaticus (assembly GCF_019703515.2). Taxonomy (NCBI): domain Eukaryota; kingdom Metazoa; phylum Chordata; class Actinopteri; order Cypriniformes; family Catostomidae; genus Myxocyprinus; species Myxocyprinus asiaticus. Next base: position 228,918 of record NC_059355.1, read on the forward strand.
GTTCGACTCGACTCTGCTCACTTTACTTTTCTGAGCTTGCTTTTCCACTGCAGTTTAGTGCTGCCTCAACGTGGGTGGGATTATAGGCTGATCATCATAGTCTGCCGTAGCTGTTGTGGTCCTTGATGGTTCTGTAGTCACTTTTACATTTTTGTAACTTTTCCCTACACTGTTAGTAGGTCCGGTGGTAGCCGTGTGCGGCCAACAGCTGCTGAGACACTTCCTGAAAGACTTTTTCATTTCGTTCATCACTAACGAGAGGAACGTCTGCACCTCGTTTATTGACCACAGCGTGGTTTTGCGCACAGCCATTTCTTTTTACAATTCAAAAGTCGCGTGAACAAATGATACTGCCATCGCTGTCCTAACTTTAAAACTAACAGGTTGATGTCCCGTGTCACAAATTCAGTGACGCTGGTAGTGACGATTCTCTCTGACCAATCAGTGATCTGCAGGGTTTTGACGTCACATTTAGTATCGGCTCGGAACCTCGACCGAGGTGGTACTAAAAAAAGTATCAGGTACCAGGTACTATCCACAGTGGAAAACCCCCAAAAAGCGAGCAGAGTCGAGTCGAGCTGTACCGTGCAGTGGAAAAGCCCCATAAAGTACACAGACTCCAACCACAGAATGAAGTGGCATGGCAAATTTTGGTCCAGCCATTTTCCACAAGTCCAAAAGTAGATGTGTTCTGAGAGAGAGAACATGTGATTACTGTCAATAGCCTGTAAGCAGATAGATTGTGTGCGCCGGTGCAGATAGCCGTATATGCTCAGTCTTAAGGATATCTTAAAAATCAGGCCTTCAGCGGGCTAAGGGGGCTAATGGACTTGTAATGGAATAAATGATTCATGGAGATTTTCTATTAGAAAAGCCTGCTACTCACATAGAGAGAGAGAGAGAGAGAGAGAAAGAGAGGTCTTATACACCGCACTAGTCCACAGGGCCATGGATGCAGAAACAGTTGCCGGAAGAACCTAACCACAAAACAACAGGGTGCATGACAATTCCTCACATGAGCCATTAGTAGACTCACATAGAGAATGTGCACATTTTCTGCACTAATTGTGGGAGAAAATCTGCAGAATTCAACGATTCCAAGCACGATAAGTTTATTTTACACATGGTCATAAATGTATCATGATAAAACGTTTACAGCTTGAATACGCACATACACATCAAACACGATCAAGCACGCAGCCACGTCTGCTTATAAGGTGGTTATGTTCTTGTTATTCAAAAGTCACCCAAAAAACTGTTTTTTTACAAGCACATAATATATTTGTTTTGTTAAACAAACAGTGAAACTGTCACCAAAGTGCCATGATAACAGTTTACAGCTCACACTGGCACAGAAAACATTTATGAACGCAATCATCCAACGCACGCTTACATTAGGTGTACATGCGGTTGTCATTAATAAGTCACACAAACAACAACTCGAACAGTCTTTTCAAGCACATGATACATTTTTTTATGAAACAGAAAGCCATATTGTTACAAAAGCACTACAATAAGAATTGACAACTCATATACTGTAAACACATCACAAACACAAACCATCAGTGAAACGCGATCTTCAGAAGCACGCGGCCATGTCTGTTTACATAAGGTGGCTACACACACACACACACACAATATCTGCGATGTGTCAAACAGTGCACAGGCATACAGTAGTATCGGTTATTTAAAATTAGGTAATTTATGCCAAATTTAGCCCATTTTACCAATCCTGCTTTCATCTGATTTCTTAGGTCATGCAGAGTTGAATGCATTCTGTGTTTACAATTTCTGCCAATTAGATTTTCCGGCATTTAAAATTTTTCAAATATACAACTTTTTAAGTCCTTTTAAGGTCGTATGTCTGATTTGCACAAAATTTGGTGTATCAACTAGGGACATTGGTGAAATTCATTTTTTTTTTTTTTTTTGATAGATCAAATGGTTCTCGTATAACGGTTCAATAATTTGACAGTGCGCACACCAAAACAGATATATGTGTGGCTGTATCTTCGCAACACTTTTAGGTTTATTGAAACGAAACTTGGTATATGTCATAGACATCATGACTTGAGGGCACATGCACAGTTTTGGCACAGCACCACCTAGTGGTCAAGAGATATTAAAAATGGCAATTTTGCTTATAACTTCTGAATAGTTTGGCCTAAAATCAGGAGACTGGTCTCTTTAGATTCCTCTGGGCATATAGAGTTGACTGATGCCCAATTTTGGGCATCAGACATTTTTTATTTAGACATAAAATGCTATATTTTACAAAGGAATTGGCGTATTGTCACGAAACTTGGGATGCATCATCGGCACCATGGTAGTACCTACAAAGTTTAGGGCCATCGCCACCTTGGTTAAAAAGTATAATGAAATGTTTAAAAAAAATAATTATAATTTGGCCTATCATCCTGGGACTACGCTCTTTAGATTCCTTGTGTTGTGCCGTGTATGATGTTACCCAGTGTGCCATTCTTTACATCTGTACATCTTTTTTACTAAAGAAAAATGACATCTTGTAAAAAGTGTATCTTTAAGTCTTTGTAAATCACCATGTAACATGCCCCTTCAGTCTCAGACAGAGTGAGATCCAATCACAGTTGCATTAATTATACATGTGCACGAGCTCTGGCTAAACGCTGCATTTGGCTTTGATTATGTGCCAGTCTGTGAGAAAATTAGCCTCTGCATTATTAACAGGCTTGCTCTGTTTATACACTCACATGTATTTGTGAACAGCAGAGTCCTCAGCAATTAAAGCTCTTTACTCAAGACAAATTTATGAGTGGGTCAGGCCTCTCACAAGAGCTGGAGATTCATTTACAGATAAAATACAGAGCTCTCTAGGTCAGCAACACAAGCATATTTGCAAATAGAAATACGTTATTACTCTTGCAGTTTCAAATACAACCCTGAGCGGCCCTCTAAATGAGGCAGGCTGTGTGTGTGTGTGTGTGTGTGTGTGTGTGTGTGTGTTGCCCTTGGCAACCTTTGTTCAGACTGTGAAACACAGACAGATTTAGCACTCAATTAAATCGTATGCACACAGACCCGTTCCATGTGCAGATTCTGTGAGCAGCTCTCACTGAGGTTTGATTTCATAGTTACAGTTTGACGGCCTTACGTGCTGTGCTCTATAAAAAGGAGCGTCTCAGAAGCTTGAATGACATTCTGGCATTAACTCTGGTTACAAGACTCCACCACATGTCAAAAGAGCTCTCTCACTCACTAATGCACAAACACACCACTGACAAACACATAGCAATATATTATTACATCACTCCAAAAATGAATGGGCATGGAACATTATTGCTTGAATCATTAGAGTATGAACAATCTTCAGCTCACATGGCAGGACACAAAACAACTTGCTAATGATTTTCTTCAAATGTTTGAAGTGAAATCAACAGTTGTACAACTGAACACAACTTAAAATCTATGGACAGCATCTGTGACATGCTGTTGATTACCACAGATGCTGGTAAATGCACTTACAGTGGAAAATTAGGGGGTAATTGTATTACAGGGTTTAACAGCAGAAACTCTCTTTTGCATGAAATAATCAGTAAGAAAGTTGATTATTTGATCTGTACAGCTGTCTAAAACCCACCTTGGGTGTGGGACTACTTTTGTAGGTGGATCAACTTCTGGTTATGCACAACTGACATAATTTGCTCCATGTAAAAAGTGCTTAATGGATGGTTGCCTTCCTGGTATTCCTGAACAGACATCATGTGAAAGTTACCATGTTTACCAGATTTACATGGTCATAACTTGAGCTGAAAGATTGGCTATAACTTTGTAAAAACCTATATTGCATTATGTGACAATAGCCATTTATATAGCGATATACACCTTTTTATGGAAAGTGATTCACAAACTTCTGAAAAAAATAAATAATAAAATGTCCTTTTTTAATTTTAACCGATTGTGCTGTCTGTACTTTTGGCAGGTTAATTCAGTATATGAGTGTCTACGCTTTCTCCTTGCCCACGCACTGTGAACACGTGACAGAGAAAGAACACTCATGGAAGAAAAAGGTGCATGTCAGCTTTTGTAAATCCAAACCATGTACACACCACGAATGTTGCACTCTTTTGAAAACAAGTTCCTCTTGTGCATTTGACTTGTTTGGGAGTCGGCCCGTTCTGTGTGTACATCTTTCTCCGTGTTTCTCGTCTCTCTCATGTGCAGAGCGCTGCGTACCCGGATATTAATTTCTGCGATATACACGGAACAGCAAAATCTCTACTGATTCACACTTGATCATGTTGCCATGTATGATTATATACTGTAAAAAATCGTACCATGCCCTGTGCCGCCCCCCTGCAAGATGCCACTAAGGGCGGCTGCCCATGTCGCCAATGCCTAAATCCGCTCAGGCGAGAATCTTCGAGTTTTGAAAGCGGTGCTGAGATCACAATTCATTTTCAATGGGAGACAGAGAGAGCGGCACTGCTTGTCAGCCTCATTTATTCTTGCTTAACTGCTTAGGGAACACCAAGTAAATATTAGAGGTGTCTGTCTTATAAAAACAAAAACCTGGAAAATGTGTCTTGAAAAAAGTGGCATCCCTTAGGTGGTTTATCAGAAAATAAAATAGCGATGGAACAATTTAATGTTTGTATTTTCAAATGTTCTATTCTGATCAGTATTTTCATATTGCTGTTTAATGTTGCAGGTCTTTGATGATGAAGAACAGACAGATAAAGTTTGTAATTGCAGTTATTTTGACCTGGAAAAGAGGAACATCTCCAGGTGACGGAAACCTTTCTTTAAATCGGATGCTTCAAAGTCTAGTCTCTGATGTCTTAATTGCTTGTTTGAAATGAAATTGATGTCATTTGTACAACCTGGCATAAACAAAGCTATCCATTTTGTTGTTATGTATTTAGGATGGGCCTTTTGTTTCTTTTATTTCTTTACTGCATTGAATTTTGAGCCGATGTTATGTCTTACATATCATACAAAAGCATAGACACATAAAAATGCTTTATGTGAAAAAAAAAAAGTAAACTACATACAGTATGACAATACAATTGGGAAATATTAAACAATGTGTTTTTCTATGGAGATGGACATAATCCAGCCTGACACATAGACAAAACAGACAATAGATCTGTCATAATTTACTCTCCCTTACATCATTATAAACCCTTATGACTTTTTTATACCTCTCGGCCAGTCTTTTAAACACAATGGTAGTTAATAGCAACTCAATTTAAAGCTTGAAAAAAAAAAAAAAAGGGCATACAATACAGTTTTGGTGAGAAACATCCAAAATGTAAGTCATTTTTCAGTGAAAATCTTGACGTCTGCTGTCACTATGAAAGAAGCTTGAACACATTGACTTATTTTCACATAAAAACTTGCACTTTTTATAGAAATAAACAATGCAAATTTTGTGAACACAACCTTTTTGAAAATACTGGACAATTTTGCTCTGGCAGTTTCCCTTAATGAGAAGTTGTATCATTACCTACACGTCCATATTGATGGTATGCGTGAACAGCACATGTGGTGTATTTACCAGTAAAGGAAACCCAACAGTGTTCCTGTAGTTTACCTGACTGCATGTGTGAAACGGGCTACTGAATATTTTGTATGGTACATTTGGGTCCTTTTAGAAGCTTTCAAGTGAATCAATAGCATCTGCCATATTTTTTGACTTGAATGAGACCAGTTGTTTTTTATAAAGCACATTACCTGACTAAACATTTTTCCAGTGTAAAAAGAAATACATGTAAGTGCAACTGAGAAAGGTTAAATAACTGTTTAAAATGACAAAAGACAGTGTTTACTCTAACAGTGTGTTTACTATTACTGTAAGAATGATCATGGACATTAATGTGCTTTTGTTGTCAATAATAAATGCTTTATCTTTGAAGTCTGTGCCCGTTATTGACACATGATATGATTTAATTCAATTCATTTCATTTTAAATGAATCCACTCGTTATAAGATTCATTTTTAATTCATTTATTTTTTCATTATCAAATACATTTTGTTAGGTACTCATAATAACAATGGTGGTCCTTTTTTATTTAATTTAACTAAATATTTTTGTCTAGCTTCTATTGATTTTTTCATATGTTCTGTTTGCATCTAATCATTTAGAAAAAATGACTTTTAAGGACCTCAATTGATTGATCCTTAATCAATTTTAAGCATAGTCATATTTAATTAAAAATATTTCTTGTAATCTGTTGCCATAATTGAATTGAGTAGATCTACTGTAATAGTTTGACAGTGAACTGTACATCTATTGTCATACTGCGCAGCTCTAGATCCTTTCATACTATGATGAAAGTAAAAGTGTTGCTTACTGACCTTGTGTGAAGACTTAAAATATTGAAAGGTTTGATATAAGTGCAAGCACATCTGTTGTACGAGCATTATCTTATCAAACAGTGATGTGTGACAGTTCAGCAGAGGTCAGTCAGAGCCAGAGTATACATGTGAAGAGAAAGACACAACTACTCAAGTGAGCTACTGTTTGCATACTCACGTCTGTGTCTGGCCCTTTATCAGCTCCAGGGCATGAGAACGTGACAAATTCATGGCAGCGTTTATGGACCACAAAACAGCACACTGAAACATTAAGAAATAGAGAGAGAGAGATATGTTAGATTCACATTAGACATTTTGGTAGTTTGGGAAACTGAAAAGATACTCAGTGGTGTAACTAGGATTTAATGGGCCTCAGTGCGCCCACCCAATCACAGCCTACAATAATAAACTTAAAATACACAAAATTATTATTATTATTATTATTATTTACATTCAATATTGCTATTAAATGTCTCAAACAAGCAGATCCTCTCAAGGCACCTTTTCAGAAACTATGAGAACTGAAATGTCTGAAAATGTCTTCCTTAAATATTAAAAATGAAACAAAAGTAAAAAGACTGTAAACCTTAATTTTGTAATTACTGGAAATATCAAGTTGTCTTAATTCAATATTACTTGAAATGTCAAGTTTCGGACTAAAAACTCAAATGTTCATCAAAAGTTAATTGAACGATTTTATCTTAAAAATCCCTAGACTTTAGATTTTAAGTGTTAATAACTCAAACTATTGAGTACAACATTGATGCCATGGGGAATACCCACAATCCCTTGCTGCTTGAATTATTTAATCATGTTTCCTTGGTCAAAGGGAACATATGGGGACATTTAAATAATTGTTATTAAGAATTCATAGAGGTTTAAGCTCTTTTGTAGTATTATTTATGTTGTTTTGTTGCAAATAGTTGTTTGGTGTGATGTCACCATTAGGGTGATCTGTGTCTCCTTCGGTTAAGTTGGACCCTGTTAACACCATCTCAGTTCTCCTTGTGCACGCACAACTGAAGTACCTGTACAGGTATATGTGCATTTCTGTGGAGAATAAAGTTTATTTAATGACTGACCTAGAACCAGTTATCACTTTTATTTGAGTTGTGATATTGATTGATCTAAACAACTGTAGAAATTACAATATTTAAATAGCAAATCAGAGATACGTCTACTTGCATCTAGTTAACTCAACTTAAATAGTTAAGTTCACTCTACATGAACGAGTTAATTGAACTTAAATACTCAAGTTTTGGGAGATCTCGGTGGTATATACCTTATTCACGCTAGCAGAATCTTTGATTTTTAATGGGAATGAAAACGAGGCTGTGAGGGAAAGACAAAAACCACCCCTTCTGAAATCAGCCACATGAATATATAATGACAGAGGGGCTGAAGTACTTCGACATGTTACTGTAGTTTGCTTCTGACCATGGAAAAGATTAAGATGTCGAGTAAGGTCCCCCAACATTGTGTTCCTGGTTATGGAAAAACTGCATGTCTGCATAACCTTCTGAAGGATCCCAACGTTAGCAATGAGTAGCTTAAATTTACCTAAAACAAAGTTCCTGAACATGTCAATGTGGGATTATATGTTTGCTCAGCACATTTCTCAATGGATTTTTTGAGAACCAATATAATTCAGGGTTGCATATAAACATACATTAGAAGCAGTAGTGCCAACTATATTAGACATGACAGTTATGCTGGTGAATAACAAATTAAATTCTAATGTTTCATCTGTATGTTTTCGTTTGATATAAAAGGAATTGTAAAGTCAACCATTTTTTTAATTACTAAATAAACCATAATCAGGACTCCAATGCAGAGCGGATCATGCTTTTTAAAGAAAGTACAAATATTCCAAGTAGTCTCTGAATTAATACACTCATACTCAAAAGAATTAGCAAAATGTGGTTTAAAATAATCATACCACAGGACATATCCACTTCCCAGAAGTATGTAATTCAAACTACCACATTCAACTCAACCTAGTAAAGACTGAGCTCCTTGTCTTTCCAGCCAACCCTGCTGTGGAGCACAACAGTGCCGTTCAGCTAGGTTAATCTACAATAACACCTTCCAAAATGGTCAGAAATCTAGGGGTAACCATTGACAACCAATTCTAGTTCATCAACCACATCTCAAAAACAGCCCGATCATGTAGATTTGCACTCTACAACATCAGATAAGACCCGTCCTCTCTGAACATGCCACACAACTCCATGTTCAGTCACTTGTCATATCTAAACTGGACTACTGTAATGCTCTTTTAGCCGGCCTTCCTGCATGTGCAGGTAGGCCTCTGTAAATGATCCAGAATGCAGCAGCACATCTGGTCTCCAACAAACCAAAGAGAGCGCATGTTACACCACTCCTTCTCTCCACTGGCTGCCAGTTGCTGCAAGTATCAAGTTCAAGGCTTTAATGCTGGCATACAGAACAGTCACTGGGTCTGCTCCAGCATACCTTAAATCATTCCTGCAGAGCTACATTCCCACCAGAAGCCTGCAAATGAGTGCTGTCTTTTCATATCAACACAAAAAGGCCCCAAATCACTTTTCCAGATTTTCGGCTTCACTATACCTCAATGGTGGAACAACCTTCCCAACTCCATCTTTGTCTGTAGTCCCCACATGCTTTAAAACGTCCACCATTGTGCCTGTTCCAAAGCAATCCAAAACCACTTGTTTAAATGACTGGCATCCTGTTGCTCTGACCCCCATCATCAGCAAATGCTTTGAGAGACTAATCAGAGATTACATCTGCTCTGTGCTGCCTCCATCACTGGACCCATTGCAGTTTGCTTACCGCAACAACCGCTCCACTGATGATGCCATTGCATCTACAATACACACTGCTCTCTCCCACCTGGAAAAAAAGAACACTTATGTGAGAATGCTGTTTGTAGACTACAGCTCAGCATTCAACACCATAGTGCCCTCCAAGCTAGATGAGAAACTCCGGGCTCTGGGCTTAAACAGCTCGCTGTGCAGCTGGATCCTGGACTTCCTGTCAAGCAGACGCCAGGTGGTTAGAATAGGCAGCAACATCTCCTCATCACTGACCCTCAACTCTGGAGCCCCGCAGGGCTGTGTTCTCAGCCCACTCCTGTATTCCTTGTACACACATGACTGTGTGGCAACACATAGCTCCAATGCCATCATTAAGTTTGCTGATGACACGACGGTGGTAGGTCTGATCACTGACAATGATGAAACAGCCTATAGAGAGGAGGTGCACACTCTGACACACTGGTGTCAGGAGCACAACCTCTCCCTCAACGTCAGTAAGACAAAGGAGCTTGTGGTGGACTTCAGGAGAAAAGACAGAGAACACAGTCCCATCACCATCACTGGAGCACCAGTGGAGAGAGTCAGCAGCTTCAAGTTCCTGGGTGTCCACATCACTGAGGAACTCACATGGTCCATCCACACTGAAGTCGTTGTGAAGAAGGCTCATCAGCGCCTCTTCTTCCTGAGACGACTGAGGAAGTTTGGAATGAACCGCCACATCCTCACACGGTTCTACACCTGCACTGTGGAGAGCATCCTGACTGGCTGTATCTCCGCCTGGTACGGCAATAGCACTGCCCACAACCGCAAAGCACTGCAAAGGGTGCTGCGAACTGCCAGACACATCATCGGAGGTGAGCTTCCCTCCCTCCAGGAAATATATACCAGGCGGTGTGTGAAAAAAGCTCGGAGGATCATCAGAGACTCCAGCCACCCGGGTCATGGGCTGTTCTCACTGCTACCATCAGGCAGGTGGTATCGCAGCATCAGGACCCGCACCAGCCGACTTCATGATAGCTTCTTCCCCCAAACAATCAGACTTCTGAACTCTTGATCTCTCACGATCAATATACATCAGCACTGCACTTTATTAGTCTTATATCGCACACCAGACTGTCATAAATTATATTCTCTCTTAACAACACACTGGCAACTTACTATCAACTGACAGCCTGAATGTTAATACAGTACAATACAACCTACTGTATATTTTATATATACTATATATACTTTTATTGTATAATGTGTATCTATATTGTGTATTGTACACTGTAAATTGTATATTATTATTTGTATATTGTTGTGTGTAATTATGTGTATAACAGATGTTTAAATTGTGTTGTGTTAATTTGATGTTATTGTAAATTGGTATATGTCTCATCACTGTCACGACTGCTATATTGATCGGAACTGCACCCAAGAATTTCACACACCATTGCACTTGTGTATATGGCTGTGTGACAATAAAAGTGATTTGATTTGATTTGAAGTGGACTCCCTCTGTCTTCAAAAACGGCCAAAGATGCATCTTTTCATGAGCACTTGACACATACAGTATAATAAAGAATATAGATAAACTAGTTGACCCCACTGATGTACTAGTCGGTTGTTAGAAGACTAGTTGACTAGTCGACCATCATGATCCCTAATGTGTTAGCCTGGTGGCTAAGCAGACAGAACAGCATTTGGACAGTCCTCAATGTACTGTATGCTCTCATCAGTAATGAGCTTGCATTGTAAACATAGAGCTGTCTTTAAATCAACAATCGTAAACCACATCCTCTTCCTTTAAACACACCCATACTCATACAAACATAGGCATCATTTAAAGGCCTATTCGCACCAAAATTGAGACAGATTTGCGAGACAAACTGTCAACGAAAGATGAACTGTCAAAAGTACAGCCATAAGACATTCAACAATATACATGTTAATATGATTTTAGTGTAATAAAAATCGCTTACTAACCTTTTTTACATTAAGTTAATAATTTTACAACTTCATTGCCATGGCATCGTAACACTGAAAACTCTGTAATCAAAAGTCTGCTCAAGGGTAACCATTTCTTTACACCAAGTTGGCTCTTGTTCTGAAAGCAAAAAGCAACTGATAATACAGAAACAGTAGCTGTTATCTGCTCAACTGCACAGTGCGACCAACGCACAGCATACACGTTTCTTTGCGTGACCCTCTAATGCAGCGGTGCTCAAACTGATCGCGTTATGAGCGGCTCGTGATGAACAGTGGTCCTGCTAAAGGTTTGTCTGTGCACTTCTGTTGACTAGCGCAGTTTCATTGGCTTTCCATTCAGTTCATAAATAAAACAGGATGTGCGAATATGATGAAGGATTACTGAAAGAGGAAGATTTGGCATGCATGTCCGAGGGACTTTTAACTACATGAAATACGCAATCTTCTCTCTCACTATCACTTGTGTGCAAGTGATTATTATTGCGTGGCAATGTTGGATCAAATTTGTGAACCCCCTGCTGTGCCACCACGGACCCCTGGTTGAAGACACTTGATTTAGAGTGTATGTCTGTGTGTATGTTTGTGAGTGTGTTTAAGATTATTTCTATCAGAAAGACTCGAGATTATTTGAATAATATGAATGAAAAGATACTTATATCATTTGGTGCAAGTGCCGCCCTACGGTTCAGCGCTCCAATGCTGCTTGAACCGTCAGATCCTGCCGGAGGTGATGACAGCAGGGGAACAGAGCTTACCCCCACCCAAGACAGGACCTGAACTGGTGTAGATGGGGTGGGATGGGGGTGGGGGGGGGGCACAGAAGTATGCAAAACAATGAGAGGCAGCTATCAGGCTTATGAAGTGGAGGCTGTTTTGTGATTGGATGTGATGCCTGATGAATAAATCCAGAGATCTTCCTGCTAGAACTACGCTTACGTTTACATTTCAGTTTAGAAACAAGCTCTACAAGTAAACTGTATCAAATTCCATGCGGTGTTGTGTCTGCATCTACTTGATCTGTAATCTTTTACCTCCTGAACTGGTTCATCTTAGATGCACAGGAAGATGTCTAAACCTGCTAGGCATTACTGCCTGCCGCACCTCCGCCGGTGCCTTCAGTTGTCCAGCTACGGGGAGCCACCTATCACGGATGTTTCACCCCATTAATCCTGGAACATCTCCTGGTGGTGGGGCGGTGGTCAGGGACTCTCCCTGCCACCCCCCGCAGCTGGACACCAGATCCTTTTGATTGCATTTTGTTCTTGCCTTCCCATCAAGACATTCCTCCTTTCTCGTCGAGACATACCATACAGCCAGGGTTCAATACACCGGGGTTCTAAAGTTTGAGCTGATGGGGTCTGCTGGAGTTTGGTTGGTGATTATGTGGAGGATATAATAACATGCTGCCAAACTCTGAGCCGCCACTGTTGGCATTATTATTTCACCCAAATGGGCAGGAAACGCACAGCTCGCTGTAGCGCAGTGACACAGAGAAAATGCACTGCTATCAGAAGCTAAGAGTTATCAGAGGGAGTATTGAGAGGTGGTATTTCACCATGTGTCTTCCAGCCCACAGCTCAAGAGATACATGTGCGATGATTCACTAACATAGATCACAGTTTAACTGTTGACAAGCTTTTCTAATGCATAGTGTAATCATTTCATTACCCCCTTTAACCAAAAATACGACCTGAGAAAACCCAGGTTAAGTGGTTTAATATTGACCGAGTCTTGTCCAAGAAGAACATTCAAAGAAAAACAACAATATCCGCCTTGGTGTTTGAAACTAAACACAACACAGGGACAGTGGCATTTCCACAGTAGACCGTCCTTTGACAAACACTTCTATCACCTCTGTATACATTACCTGTTACAGACTTCACTATTCAACACACTATATAACCGAGACATACATGTGACCGACCTTCCTCTTTCCCTCAATAGTTAAAATGATAACAACAGCAAAAAATTACGTTTTTATTCTTTCATATAATTAGATTTGGTGTCCAACACTGATACTATTGTATCTACAGAACAATAAAATGGACAAAACAGCACAAACATTAAAGAGATATTTATAAATAGATTATCTGCAACATTTAACATATAAAGAATAATTTATTCTCAGTATACACAATTATCATTACTTTAGTACTAATATAATAGCCTGTATTTAAAAAGGAATTTCGGACAATTTTCCATCACATCACGGTAATCTGTTTGATTTCCTGCAGACAGAGTGATTGAGCTGTCCTGTTCTGGCTCATCCTTGATACTGCATGATACAAAAACCACAACAAGTGATCAAATTAGGATTATTCTCACTTCATTCTCTTCTCTGAGAATAAATATGTTTTTGTTGAATAAAAGTGAGGTTTTCCTCCAGATGGTCTTGTGTGGTGTGATTGGCTTCAGTCTGTACAGGGTCTTTGACACACTGATGTTGATACACAACTGAATGGAGACTCACACACACACACATTAAAATATTATTTTTGTAACAGTTACAACAACAGTTTCACTGTCAGTCATCAAGAGGCATAAGAAGGGCAAACATGTGAGAATACTGATCAGGGAGAAAACCAAAAACAAATGAAAGATAAAAGCTGAAATAGATGAGACCACCTTTGCACTGCAAACAACAGTCAGATGATGTACACACCTGATCTGTTCACATAATTCTAATCGCTGCTGAACAAACTGTCAGCTCTGAATAAACAATCGGTGTCACTGCGATCCGTCTCTGACTGCCCCAAAGCTGTATCTTATCAGAGGATCGTTATTAACCACCTCCACCCTGGGGCAAAGTCTTCAGGGGCAATAAAATCTCACTTCCCTAGACTGGAACAAATGGATTCATCCCATTCATCATTCATTCTATCTTTCCATTACTGAATGTTGCATACAGCACAGTTATTTAAACTATCATTACACTAAAGAACATTTATGCAAGTGTGATGAATGAAAGTTCATCCAGTGATTTGACCGAGTTACAAATACTCTCTCAATCACATTAATTCAGGAACTGGATAGGTGGTGGAAAGGAAACGGCCCTTCAACAGCAGCTGAACATTTCATCCTTTCTGGATTAACTGGGTGAAAAGGTTTAATCATAAATTTCATTAGAAAAATATATATTTCCTCTTCATGAAACAGAAACAGGTTTGTTTAAGAAGGATTTTTGGTGGTAATCCATGCTCTTCTGAAAAAAAAAAAAGAAAAAAGGAGAAGGGTTCCTCGGGCAACATTGTGCTTGGGGTAAGAGTAACATACAGTTGTATGGTATTTAAACTTTACCCCTGACCTGTACAGGTGTGTATCCTGCTGACATTCCACCTGTGCTCATTCAGATATATTTCTATGCATTTATGTACTATAACTACTTAACATTTCTTTCTTTTTTTCCACCATGTTTTTGCACTTACGTTCAAACCGGTGCGATCAGCATTCATGCTGCTGTTTACCAGCAGAGAGAGACTGAAGCGGTGGTCAGAATGAATCAGCTTCTCAAACAGTCTTTTCAACATCACAATATCTTTATTTTTTTATGTTACAAACATTCAAATAATCACTGAATAAAAGAATAAAGCCATTACCATCAGAGCTGATGGTTTTGATGCAGCAGTGTTTTCTGACATCAAACAAACAACATAAAATGTTAGTCCAGAATCCCATGCTGCATTGCAGTGTAAACAATATGGCGACGCCCATCGGTGGCAATAGTGTTTGCGATCGCATCTTCATATGAATCATCTACCATAATCAATCATTATAAACATCTAAAAATCACACTATGCGTTTGATCATATATAATTGTACTCACACTGGGGGATCAGTCTGTGCAGGAGACACTCAAGTCATATTTATTTGTCTATTGCTTTTCACAACACACATCATTTCAAAGCAGCTTCACAGAAAATTATGCTTTGACAGAAAATGATGCTATTAATGTCTTCATTGTGAGGTTATAATGAATAACGAGATTAAAAAGCATGCCTTTAAAATCATTATATTTAGGCCCCCAGTGAGCAAGCTAAAGGCGACTGTGGCAAAGAACAAAAAACTCCATAAGATGTAAATAATGGAGAAAAATAACTTTAGCAGAATCCAGACTCACCAGTTAATCACCTTTCAGCTTTTTAAATAGTCCCGATGTGTGACAAACTTGTGTTTATTTTAAGGTCATACTTTACATTAAGCATCTTTCAATTCTGAAAAGTTAAAGGGATAGTTCACCCAAAAATGAAAATTCTCTCATTATTGACTCACCCTCATGATGTCTCAGGTGTGTTTGACTTTCTTTCTTCAGCAGAACACATTTGAAGAAAAATAGAAAGATATCTCAGCTCAGTAGGTCCTTATAATGCAAGTGAATGGATATTTCTCTTTTGAAGCTCCAAAAATCACAGACAGTCATCATAAACGTCATCCATACGACTCCAGCGGATAATGTCTTCTAAAGTGACATGATTACATGGTGTGAAAAAGATCAATATTTAAGTAGGTCTCAAGGCTGTATCTTGGCAATGCTTTGACCTATTATAAAAATGAAACTTGTTACATGTGATAGCCATCATGCCCAGTTTCGGAACAGTGCCACCTACTGGACAAGAATTCTGAAAAATAGCTATGTTTAGATATCTTTAAAATAGATGTTTTTTTTTAATCACTGAAAGCTTACTTTTTCTAACTCCTACAACGTTCAACGGATTGTAACTTAAAACGTGTCATGATGCTTCTTTGGGATGACTTCAATACTCGCATGCACTTGCGTGTTTCAGACTACATGCGCAACACTCGCACAAAACACAGCTGCGCATGTTTGGAAGGGAGGCATGTTTGGAGCGCGGAATGAATATCATTGAATTTGCTTTGACGGGAGCTCAAGTGAAATGCTTCATGCTTCAGAAGTGGATTCAGTGTCATTTTTTCTTGCGTTCTAGACAAGATTTAATGAGATGTGCAGCTGTCAGTGAAAAACTGCGTTTCATTATTTCTATCAGTCTCACATGAAGCCCTGACCACTGATGTATACATGCACATGGATATATCAACATAAACAATGTACAAACCTTGCAAATAGCTGTTTTCTGCTCAGTATTGCGTTTTCTAAAGCCAAAAAATTCCACCCCCCAGAGGATGCACTTTTTCCTACATAATCTCCTCTTATCTTCTCATTCAAATGAATTTGAGGAATGAGCAGTCACACCACCTTCCTCCATTTATCCGGCGGAGTGCATACGTGTTATGTACTTTACACATGTGTCTTGTGTCACTTTTGTGTTACCGCGAGACAATAATCCAAAATGTATACTGGTTGGCAAATTTCTACTGGTTTATCATATATTTCTTTGGGCAACAGAAAGTGGTGTAATTCTGAAAATGTACTGTAATAAACATTTTGATCTTTGGTTTTTAATGATAAAATTATCGAAACAAAATTAAACGGTTATTAACCCGTTACCAGAATTTAAAGCCAGATCACTTCTGAACAACTGAAAAGGGATTTCATTCCCGTTTCACAGTCATTTTGTTAGTCTGGAGCCTTGAAACAATTTCTCTATTCCAGCTTAGACTTCAGTCAAATCCAGATTACCTAACACTTACTGGTAAAACATGTGAATAACTGTAGAATTTGCCTTGAGAGGAATTTGTTTGGATTGTAGGAGAGGTCTCAAATATAGGTAATAGACCAGCATGTGTTAAATAAGACATTTTCTAAAACTCGGACTTCATGTCACGTCACATTTCTAAGCATACATTCCATTGCAAAGCATCATGTTGAGTACTTTCTAATAGAATTTGATTCTGCCTCCATGTTGCAATACATTTCTCCTTCACTTCAACATCAACTCTAACAGCTCCTGGAAAAGGACATCACATAATTATGAATGTGTACAAGATCGACACGGCTTCTGGTTTTTAAACACCAGACTGCAAAAGAATCAATCAAAATACCAGAGCTGCAGAACATAGTTACTGTGCTTCTGTTTGAAAGTGAACTCACTGTACGCATTTACAGACAACTGTTAGCAGCTGTTTCTGTGCACCACCAAGCACACTTAAGGTTTCTATTAGACGGCTAAATCAGCCTCAAAACACATTCTGATTTTCACCTCACACAGATCCCTTTCCTTGTAACAATGACAGTTTGCCCCTACTGATATGA
The DNA here is from genome assembly GCF_019703515.2 of Myxocyprinus asiaticus. Lineage (NCBI taxonomy): Eukaryota > Metazoa > Chordata > Actinopteri > Cypriniformes > Catostomidae > Myxocyprinus > Myxocyprinus asiaticus. The sequence continues at coordinate 246,195 of NC_059355.1, forward strand.
CAAAACATTTGGCCTTAAGTGTTATTTATTAAATTACTGTGTCACATCCTGCTCATTAACACCAAGTGTTTTTATGTGCAGAGTAACCCAGGTCTACCCCTGCCTGATCTCTCCATCATCAACCCTCTACAATACGAGTAAATCACTCACAAATGCCACCAAATGTCATGCTTTGCAACTAAAAAATGTCTGTTATTCGCCACTGGCTAGTAAATGTTCAGATTTCAGTTACGTAGTGGCCAAGAAGTTTAGCACTGAGATCCTTTAACTGTGTGTTGTGTCACATGAGCGAGCACTGTAAAGGAAATGCAGTGGGTCCGGAGCAGGGCCAGCCTCTGTGTTTGTGGGGCCCTAGGCAAAATCATGAAAAAGGGCCCAATCAGTGTGAATAGTGTAATAACTTTAAAACACCCCTAGAACCATTACAAATGTGATGAGTGGATTTTTTTTAAAGAGAAAGCACACAAATAGCTCGGTAGATGGCTAATAATGTGTCCAAGAACTTTTTTCCCCCAACATGATGTTAGTTCAAAACATACATTATTGTATAAGAAGTGTGTATTTTATGTGCTGTGACAAGTCTTCACTATTTCAAGTTTTACACAATTTTAATCACCTTTCAACTTTTTTGTAGATGTACAAATAAACTAGTCTCAATTAAAGCTGCATAATTGTTTGATATATTCTGTATTTAATGATGGTTTCTAGGGGAAGAGTCATCCAGAAAACCTGATGCGATGCTTGCACAAAAATGTTATTGTTTTAGGTGGATGATAAAACTTGGAAAAGGAGTTTGTATTTGTTTGCTCATAGAAAACAAAGGAAAATTCACCACTGCAATGCCATTTGATTATTTTATCAAGACATTTCTCATGGTACACTGATACACACACACACACACACACACACACACACACACACACACACACACACACACACACACACACACAGTTGTGCTCAAATATTTGCATACCCTGGCAGAAACTGTGAAAAGGATATAAAAAGATTTCCAAAGTCTTGAAAATGCCAGTCAGTACTGTTCAATCATTTATTAAGAAGTGGAAAATTCGGGGATCTCTTGATACCAAGGCCAAGGTCAGGTAGACCAAGAAAGATTTCAGCCACAACTGCCAGAAGAATTGTTCAGGATACAAAGAAAAACCCACAGGTAACCTCAGGAGAAATACAGGCTGCTCTGGAAAAAGACGGTGTGGTTGTTTCAAGGAGCACAATACGATGATACTTTTCTAAAAGCCAAACCAATTTGCAGTTCTTGAACAGAAATGAGCTGCATGGTCGAGTTGCCAGAAAGAAGCCTTTACTGCGCCAATGCCACAAAAAAGCCCGGTTACAATATGCCCGACAACACCTTGACACGCCTCACACCTTCTGGCACACTGTAATTTGGAGTGATGAGACCAAAATAGAGCTTTATGGTCACAACCATAAGCGCTATGTTTGGAGAGGGGTCAACAAGTATACATTTGAAGTCAGAAGTTTACAAACACCTTACCCAAATACATTTAAACTCAGTTTTTCACAATTCCTGACATTTAATCATCAGAATAATAGTAGAGAGAATTATTTATTTCTGCTTTTATTTCTTTCATCACATTCCCAGTGGGTCAGAAGTTTACATACACTTTGTTAGTATTTGGTAGCATTGCCTTTAAATTGTTTAACTTGGGTCAAATGTTTTGGGTATCCTTCCACAAGCTTCTCACAATAAGTTGCTGGAATTTTGTCCCATTCCTCCAGACAGAACTGGTGTAACTGAGTCAGGTTTGTAGGTCTCCTTGCTCACACACACTTTTTCAGTTCTGCCCACAAATGTTCTATCGGATTGAGGTCAGGGCTTTGTGATGGCCACTCCAGCACCTTGACTTTGTTGTCCTTAAGCCATTTTGCCACAACTTTGGAGGTATGCTTGGGGTCATTGTCCATTTGGAAGACCCATTTGCGACCGAGCTTTAACTTCCTGGCTGATGTCTTGAGATGTTGCTTCAATATACACTATATTGCCAAAAGTATTCGCTCACCCATCCAAATAATTGAATTCAGGTGTTCCAATCACTTCCATGGCCATAGGTGTATAAAATGAAGCACCTAGGCATGCAGACTGCTTCTACAAACATTTGTGAAAGAATGGGCCGCTCTCAGGAGCTCAGTGAATTCCAGCGTGGTACTGTGATAGGATGCCACCTGTGCAATAAGTCCAGTCGTGAAATTTCCTCGCTACTAAATATTCCACAGTCAACTGTCAGTGGTATTATAACAAAGTGGAAGCGATTGGGAATGACAGCAACTCAGCCACGAAGTGGTAGGCCACGTAAAATGACAGAGCGGGGTCAGCGGATGCTGAGGCACATAGTGCGCAGAGGTCACCAACTTTCTGCAGAGTCAATCGCTACAGACCTCCAAAGTTCATGTGGCCATCAGATTAGCTCAAGAACAGTGCGTAGAGAGCTTCATGGAATGGGTTTCCATGGCCGAGCAGCTGCATCCAAGCCATACATCACCAAGTGCAATGCAAAGCGTCTGATGCAGTGGTGTAAAGCACGCCGCCACTGGACTCTAGAGCAGTGGAGACGCGTTCTCTGGAGTGACAAATCACGCTTCTCCATCTGGCAATCTGATGGACGAGTCTGGGTTTGGCGGTTGCCAGGAGAACGGTACTTGTCTGACTGCATTCTGCCAACTGTGAAGTTTGGTGGAGGGGGGATTATGGTGTGGGGTTGTTTTTCAGGAGCTGGGCTTGGCCCCTTAGTTCCAGTGAAAGGAACTCTGAATGCTTCAGCATACCAAGAGATTTTGGACAATTCCATGCTCCCAACTTTGTGGGAACAGTTTGGGGATGGCCCCTTCCTGTTCCAACATGACTGCGCACCAGTGCACAAAGCAAGGTCCATAAAGACATGGATGAGCGAGTTTGGTGTGGAAGAACTTGACTGGCTTGCACAGAGTCCTGACCTCAACCTGACAGAGCACCTTTGGGATGAATTAGAGCGAAGACTGAGAGCCAGGCCTTCTCGTCCAACATCAGTGTCTGACCTCACGAATGCGCTTCTGGAAGAATGGTCAAAAATTCCCATAAACACACTCCTAAACCTTGTGGAAAGCCTTCCCAGAAGAGTTGAAGCTGTTATAGCTGCAAAGGGTGGGCCGACGTCATATTAAACCCTATGGATTAAGAATGGGATGTCACTTAAGTTCATATGCGTCTAAAGGCAGATGAGCGAATACTTTTGGCAATACAGTGTATCTACATAATTTCCCTTCCTCATGATGCCATCTATTTTGTGAAGTACACCAGTCCCTCCTGCAGCAAAGCACCCCCACAACATGATGCCGCCACCCCCATGCTTCACGGTTGGGATGGTGTTCTTTGGCTTGCAAGCTGAAGACTTTTTCCTCCAAACATAACGATGGTCATTATGACCAAACAGTACAATTTGTTTCATCAGACCAGAGGACATTTCTTCAAAAAGTAAGATCTTTGTCCCCATGTGCACTTGCAAACTGTAGTCTGGCTTTTTTATGGTGGTTTTGGAGCAGTGGTATCTTCCTTGCTGAGCAGCCTTTCAGGTTATGTTGATATAGGACTTGTTTAATTAATTAATTAATTATTGTTTTACTGCGGATATAGATACTTGTCTACCTGTTTCCTCCAGCATCTTCACAAGGTCCTTTGCTGTTGTTCTGGGATTGATTTGCACTTTTTGCACCAAACTCCGTTCATCTCTAGGAGACAGAATGCGTCTCCTTCCTGAACGGTATGATGTCTGTGTGGTCCCATGGTGTTTATACTTGTGTACTATTGTTTGTACAGATGAACGTGATACCTTCAGGTTTTTGGAAATTGTTCCCAAGGATAAACCAGACTTGTGGAGGTCCACAGTTTTTGTCCTGAGGTCTTGTGTAATTTCTTTTGATTTTCCCATGATGTCAGGCAAAGAGACACTGAGTTTGAAGGTAGGTCTTAAAATACATCCACAGGTACACCTCCAATTCAGTGCACCTCCTATCAGAAGCTAATTGGCTAATTGTCTAAAGGTTTGACATCATTTTCTGGAATTTTCCAAGCTGCTTAAAGGCACAGTTAACTTAGTGTATGTAAACTTCTGACCCACTAGAATTGTGATATAGTCAATTAAAAGTGAAACAATCGGTCTGTAAATAATTGTTGGAAATATTTCTCATGTCATGCACAAAGTAGATGTCCTAAATGACTTTCCAAAACTATAGTTTGCTAATATTAAATCTGTGGAATGGTTAAAAAATTAGGTTTAATTACTTCAACCTCAGTGTATATAAACTTTTGACTTCAACTGTACAACCTTATTGCAAAGTGCTACTGAATGACTTAAAATGGAAAATACTGTCATCACTGTCTTTTTTTATTGACTGTCTTTGAATTTCAGTGATTCTGTGCTGTAATCAAGACCATAGAAGTAAAAAGGGAAAATTATAGTGAAATTGAATCATCCACTACAGCCAGTCCAGGACATGTGCTGAAAATAAAGCCATACATTTCACTGCAAGTTTTTCAAGTTTAATTAAATGTACTCGTGCAACAAACTTATCTCACCAATCTCACCAATTCTCAAAAATGAATCAACCCCCTCCACTGCCCACCATCCAGGGGAGACACAGACCCAGATCTGGCGTCTGTCCCAGATTAATGACTTAATGAAACTCAGCATGGCAGACCTCACGATTGATCTCAATGCAGATTTTTCCCAGTGGTGCGTCTGTTTATAGGGCTGACTGACTGTTCCCAGGCTTCACCCACTATCTATCCCACATGATAAATACATCTCTCAAAACATATCTGATTTACTTGCACTGAGATGGAATTGATTCCTATCTCACTTTGAATAAAAGTGTGTGCTGAATCATCAATGTTAATAAAATTAATCTACTTATTGAATCAGGTGAGGGGTTTTGTGGACAAGAAGCTGAATATTTTGTTCTTTGAAATCTCAGCTTATGAACATAATGTGCTGTGTTGGGGAGTTTGGTATTACCGGCTCATTCTTTATTAAGAGTGATCATGACTCCAGCAGTACAGACAGCACTGCAGCTTAAATGTGGCCCATGAGGTTGATGGAGAATACAGGTAATCATTCTGCAGTCAGCTAAATTACCGTGGCTGAGGTGATTTATTTACTATGAGATGAATGTGACTCCACTGCACTGTGGTACTAATAACCAGTCTTTACATTTATTTTGCTTATTGATCATTTACACTCTCTTTTGACTGAATTAAACATGGAAGGTATGCATCTGCTCCTTACAAGAACAAGTTTATTTAATAAATCCCTCCTGTCTTTCTTTCGTCAGTTCTCCTAGATTCATACCTTTCCTTATCTTCATTTTGAGGATGTCTGCTGTAGCAGTGCAGTAATGTTATTAAGTGGTTTGTCTTGGTCAGCTGGCTGCTCCCTATAGGTTGAATAATGATCCATGATCAACCCTCTACGGACACGATGGAGAAAGAATGCCAATTGCTAGTCAATTTTTGTTTTTAGTTGCCAGACTTTTGACCTGACATGTAAGCATAACATAACTGGAGTGGAAACTGAGGGGAAAAAAGCAAACCTGGATGGGTTTTAAAAATGTACAAAAAATTAATTGTATATGATTTCATGAAATTGTATAAATAATAATGATACAGCTGTCACTGTTTCAAATTGTATGTCAGCTACAGATTTTAACAAAATATTTACAAGGTTAGAACCTAAAAATTAAAACAGAATTCTGGATCTTACAACATAGTTTCAACACACCCCTGCATAAATGCTGTACGAACAAGCATGTCAAATGAAAAATTTAGTGTTTTCTGGAAATAAAATATTTAAAAACGATTGTCTGCTTAACCTCTTCACACAAGTTCTTGTACTGACTATTCTCCCAAAATGGTGCATTTTCAATGCTTTAGCTATTTTCTTATTGCCACTTCCCATTTTGTGAAGCTCAACAACCTTTTGTTGCACATCAGAACTATATTCTTTGGTCTTACTCATCAATTTCAAAAACTTTTTTTTTTTTTTTTTTTTAAATTACATTTAAGTTTTATAATGAAATAAATTAATATGGTGGCACAATTATATTTTTGTCTATTAAACTAATTTCAAACATTTAAGCATACGCCTTCAGATTAAAAGGTTTTTAAGATCATGAGACCATTTCAGGCAAGTGACCCCAAACTTTTGAACGGTAGTGTATATATATAAAAATATTTTCATGTTTAATAAAGTATTTCATAATTATTATTGAATCATGTCCCCCACTCTTGATTTCACTCCACTGGCTGCCAGTAGCTGCCCGCATCAAATTCAAGGCTTTGACTCTGGACTTCAGGACAGCCAATGGAACAGCATCCTCTTCAATTCCAGGTCTATATCCCAATTTATGATCTATGCGGTCAATGAACGAGCGGCACCTGGTGGTTCCGCCATAAAGTCCATTTTACGATCGTTCACTTTCTCTGTTCTTCTGTGGTGGAATGAGCTTCCAACCTCCACACGATCTGCTGAAACCATCTCAACATTCAAGAACCAGCTGAAAAAACATCTGTTCTACGAGCAATTAACCAATCACACTACTCCAGCCGCTCTGGAAGTGCAATACTGCAGATAATGTTGACTTCTGAATGACAAATTGCTTGTTATGATCCTCATTTGTAAGTTGCTTTGGATAAAAGTGTTTGCTAAATGACTAAATGTAAATGTATTTATTAAAGTGAGAAATGTTTCGTTTGTGATTGGATGCCCATTGAAAAACAACTTGCCGTTCCATTCTAGCACTGCATTTTCACACCATGTATCGCAATTTTGCGCCAAGTGTGAAATGTTGCTTAACACAGGGTTAAAAGTTGTCTTAACCTGGGGTTTAAAATTATGTTAACACAGCGTAATGTGTAGAGTGAAAAGCCCTTTTTTGTGTATTTTAAGATGCAGCTGTGGTAGCCTTTCTGTGCTTGGTTTGGCAAATCAATTCCACCTCACTGAACCTTCATCACTGAGAAGGGCTAAAGCACTGACTATGGTCACAAAGACTGTTCTGTGAGTTACTATAGCAACCTTGGCTTTTGTCTCCTGATAACAGCACAACTTTAAACAGATTATCAGGTCAGAAAAAAAGACATTTCCTCCATCTCAAGGCCATTGTTTTTTTTAGTCATTTGTAAGTTGACATCTTTCTCTAATATATGCAATTATCTTGCATTGTGCTGTGCACTACAGCTGCTAAGTAGTCCCCAGGGATGGACTGGCCATCAGAAGCACCGGGACTTTTCCCAGTTGGCCGGTCTAGTTGTGGGCTGATGTGTAAAACAATTAAGCGCTGCCATTTTCTGCTGAGCATGGGAAACAGCAAAAGCCAAATACGCCAAAAGTATGAAGAAACGAAGCAACCCGATTGTGGAGGCGAGGGCGTGGTCGAGTGTTCGTCTGGGAAGAGAGTAAGCAGTAAGGGTTCTCACCTGAGATGAATTGCTGATAATTGTTTGTTTCTGTGTTCACAGTGAGAGACGGGGGAAATAAAAGGGGCCAGACCTCAGAGTGTGGGGAGAGAGTGAGACAGACACCCGAAGCTGTTTGCGTGTTGGCCGCTGCCGGCTGTTATTTGAGTTATTTCAATTAAGATTCACCGTTACGCTTGATACGAAAGTTTTTTGTGTTTAATAAAAAGTGACATTCCTGAGTTGGAATCGCTGTCTCCCTCTCCCTCATTTCATTGAACCAGTTACACCGATTAAACCACGCAGCAAAAAACAGTCATACATTTGTAAAATATGACCATTTTCCACCCTCATTCTAACCCTCTGTTAGAAACACTTGGTTTTGGTGCTGCTTCTCCTTTAAGACTGACAGTAAACACCCACTCTGCTCTTGACTGACCTGCTCTCTCTACTTGCCATCTCACTTCTCACCACTACTGGGCGGGGCTACAGAAGGGATCAGGTAAAGTAGGCATTTAGTGTTGTGTTGGAGGCAGTCAGATGCAAATGTGTACCACAGTGTGACATCACAATGTGAGAAAGTAGAGAACGGGTCGTTTTGGCAGCTTGGTTTCAACAAATGCTCTTTTTGCAGTGAGGAGGAAGTTTTGAGTTCTGAAACTTACAGTGTTTTTGTAGTACAATGACCTCTTATATGTCAAAGAAAATGTGATTCTTCATGTCATGACCCCTTTAAAGACTCCATGCTATAGCTAGATGAACCCAGATTAAACAGCTCTAACATTCTAAACAGCAGTGACGAGGTAAACAGGAAAACAGTGTGCCATGCACAACGATAATTACAGGCTTTTCAATCTACACATCACCACCATTACCCAGCAATTATTGTAGTAACACTAACTGTAAAAACTATGGTGTATATATTTATCATAAATGTTACTATTATTATAATTATATTAAATATTGTACATTAGTGAAATGTAAGTCACTTTTATGTGTTTATGTACATGTGTTTAGGACAGTGCTTTTAATTACAAATTTAAATTCAAATTCCAATTTAGCAAATTTTTTTAGAAACCATAATTACATCTAACCACAGAAATGATAAGCAGGGTTTTACCTGTGATTACCATGATCTTACTAATACCACAGCTGAACTCTGGATACTTTGCAAGAACTTTGGTACATTTTCATATGGGCAATATGAGAATTTAACAAAAAAGATTTAACTCCTGGACCCCCATGAATTAAGGACGAATCGATTACATTTTCTCTTCTGTAAATATGTTGAGTTCTAATGAACTTTAAAGGAAAATGTTCACTCAATAATTAAGAGCCTGAATATGAAAGATGATTATCAGTTAAGAAGTCCTACTGTCAGAATGTTTGAACATTATCCTACATAAATTAGGGGCCCTATTTCAAGAGCGCTAGCACTAAGCGCAGTACTATGCTTTAAGTCAAGTGCAAAGTCAATGGGCATGACCATACATTTGGGGTATTTTGGTACAAGCATGCGCTAAGTCTAGGTGCAAGTGGGTTTGGTGAAATTGCACAAGCAAAGTGCTAATGCATTGGGTCAAGTGTAGGGGTGGGTTAGGGGTTATAATATTGTTTTTCTGATGCATGATCTTCATTTTAATGATCTAGATAGCGATTCTTTAATCCCAAGATTGATCTTTCACTCAATGCAGAACCCTCCATTACAATGAGAGGAAATCACTTGCATTTGCAACCAAATTTCTCACTATGCGACTACAGTGAATACATTTGGCATCTGGCTAGTAAATGTTTATATTTCACTCACCAGTGATTGTGTAGTATTGTGGTGGAGTATTCAGCACTGAGAGCTTTCACTACGTGTTGAGAATAAAAGTTATTCTGTGTAATGTGTGTTCAAGGACGAGAACCACGCAGCCCATTTATCATTGAATAATGTCTCTTTTAATACCCTTTCTGTTCTTTACAGTCAGTTGTTGATCAAAAACAACAACAAAAAAACCACACTTAATTCTACCCATGAATCGCAGAGATGAAGTGAAGCTGTTCGAGTCCTCTCTAGTTAGCCCTTCTCTGCTTTTCATCCCCCCAAATGATTTCTGTCTTTCTCTTAAGGGTATTGCTGCTGAGCTCCACCTGCTAATGTGTCGTAGTATTTTAAATAATCGTCTTGTTGTAAAACTACATCCTGGAGCCCACTGTTCTTTCGAAAAACAGAGTAAGAACTGTGGAAAGGAATGGGCAATCATAAATACAGAGAGAGAGACAGAGAGAGACCACAGTCCTGCCTCAGGTGACAGAACACACTGCTACTAAATCTGGCTTGCTATGTGAATGATGGTGCTACGTGATGTGAATGGTGACAGTATATATTGCAGTTCACTAGAAGCACAAAATGCTTTGGCTTTGCAGATCTGCTTTAAGAGGAATCCAAAAGGCCTTCCTCTCTCCATTTGTTGAATGCATCATGTCATGAGAGCTGCAGAAACACACACCATCCATACCCCTCTCTCCCCCTAAAAGTGCAAGAATCCATGTTTCTATGAGACAACACTATCTTAACCAAACTATATGCCATTACAGATTGTGCAGTAATTTTGAGTGGATGCGTTACACGGTTAATGTGTTTACTCAGGCACACAGCTGTGTTGCGCCATAATGCAGAGCTAATGTGGCTCTTCTCTGAAAACACACAAGCCCCCTCCACACTTGCATGTTAACAGCACTGGAAAACTCAATAGCACCAGTGTAAATATCTGCTAATCCACAGCCCTACATGATCTTTCAGCCACGGGGTGGAAGAATAACTGACTGTCCAGCTGCTGCAGGCATTACGCTGCTATTAAGACTCCACAGTGATGTTGCTGTGGAGCTCCAATGGCCCATTAGATGAGAATAAAAGCAAAACCAATCAGGGTTATGACAAATAAGAAACATTTAAAAGAAAAAGCAGATTAGATTTTTTATTTCATCATGCTGTATGATACTTTTGGGCAAGTTTACTATAGGTAATCGTAAAAACTGAACGATAATGGTTTTGATTTCGCTTCTTTTATTAACAAAGAAAGAATGGATAGAAGGATCAAGACTGTCATGACAGCAGCATGGTTTAAGGCAGCTCTGATGTGTTTTTTTTTTTTTTAATTATTTACACTAGGGGTGCTCCGAAAACACTTTTTCTCTCCCGATCCAATTCCGATAGCTGAACTCTTGGTATTGAACAATACTGATACTGATCCAATACCAGTGTTGTTGTTCTTTCTTATTCAACTTACTGTGTGGAACTGATTGGGAGTGCTCTTATGTATGTACAAACACAAACCTCTAACTACACATTATAAAACAGGAAACCTTTATTGTTATCGACTCTACTGCAAGGTTATTGTCATTTACAAAAATATACAGTATATTGATCTTATACAGAAGTTAAGTATGTCTAACTCAAAATTAAATTAGAACTGTTTCACAAGCACAAAGTACAACATTAGGCTACACAATAGTCTAAACTGTATTTATTTAATGTTGCACTTCAGACCTGTGAGACTTTAATCAGGCAGTGCAGTTACTGACTAGATGTTCATATGACAATGTGCAGTTAAAGATGCATTTATGCCTCTAAAATGTATGCCAGCATACCTTTTACAAGAGTGGTTTTAAATGTATTTCTGATTTGTTATACAGTATCCGCTCTGTAGAAATCTGAAATGATTTCATCATTTGAGGTCAGTAAATGCAATAAGAATTGCATTTCTTATTTCCAAATAATTCTTCATCAAAAGTGCTGAAAGAATCATTAAGAGGAACTGGAACTAGAATCGTTAAATTCCTTACGATTCCCATCACTACATTTGAGGATGTCTTTCCTATGAGTGCATCAGTGGTGATTTGGAGAAGAATCCAGAGCAAGCAACAGCTAGTAGGCTCCAGTCCAAAGGTTAGATTTTAAAGCCAATTTCCATGCAGGATGTTAGGGCTGCTCAATTAATCTTATTTTAACCTATCACAGTGTCTTCAGAAATTTACCACTCACCAATCAGTGTTTCATTTTCAAACATGCTCTGAAAAAGGGAGCCATGTTTATATAAAGTGCTCCAGATTGACTTGAATTGCACATTTGAGTCATTTCAAATACGTTTCTAAACAAGTCTTAAGTAACCCTATGGCACCGGGCTTTTGTGGAGCAAGGAAGAAATGAGAGCATTACACCATGTTGTCAACTCAAACTAAACACAGAAACAACAACACACACACTTCGTTTAGTTTTCCGCCAAAATAAAGGCTTGACACGATGTGGCAATGCCACGCGCTTAATTCTAACAGAAATATATTATTGTACACTCACCGGCCACTTTATTATGTACACCTGTACATCTATTTATTCATGCAATTATCTAATCAGCCAATCATGTGGCAGCAGTGCAGTGCATAAAATCATGCAGATACAGGTCAGGAGCTTCAGTTAATGTTCACTTCAACCATCAGAATGGGTTAGAAATGTGATCTCAGTGATTTGGACCATGGCATGATTGTTGGTGCCAGATGGGCCGGTTTCAGTGATTTTTTTTTTTCTTTTTTTTTCTGAATCATGCAGCCCTGTAATATAAAATAAAATAAAATAAAATGACAGAATCTTGAGTTAAAATTGTGATAAAAATTGAGCAAAATAATCATTATAAATCCTTTTAACCATTATCGTGCAGCCCCACAGGATATATAAAAGTTTACTATTTTGAACACTGCAACAAACTTGCCCACTAACATCCTCTCTCTCGCACACACATACAAAATGTGTGGATGCATCATGTCATTTCATTTTTTCTGACTAGCCTCAAATGACAAATGCACTATTGAAAATTACATCCAGCACTCAGTACACTACTTACAATGATCATAATATTTTTTATGACTGTCTTTCCAAATAATATACAGCTTATGAACTTCATGACAAAAGCTCTTTCCCCGATAATCACATAATCCACTGATCTTTTAAGTACAGTTTATTCCTTTTATCCACCCCCAACCCCCACAAAGAGAATTCGAATCCATTAGTAAGAGTGAACTGTCCATATCAAAGTCTGAAATATTATGGTGTGTCAGTCTGTCCGGTCCTGATGATAGCTTCTTATCTGGAGCTCTCAGTTCTAAGAGAGGGGAGCTTTCCAGAAGGTAAGCTATACACAATGTAATGTATGACTTTATGGTCAATTTACTTTATTTCATCCATAGATGTCTGGTTGATAACCCACATCCATCATATGAAAGCACAAGCTCTCATAGATCAGAAAGGATTAGATTAAAGACATGAACTATGTGTGTCCAAACAATAAACCTCTTAATGCACAGGAATAGGGCTGTCACGATCGTAACATTTTGGCTGATGATTACCTGCCATGCAAATTATTGCAATTAAACATCTGATTGAGTAATTTAGTTTTGTTCATGTCACTTACAGCAAACTAGCACGGCATTCTCCACAAAAGACCAATGAATGTTTTGTTAGACTTTCAAAGGTTGTTCTGCTGGTTGGTTTTGGGTTAGCTAAAAATACACTGATATTTCTATACTGCTGGTATGCCCTTAATAAATTACATCATCTTTAATATTCGCAATGTATCTACAGATTAGGATTGTGCCAATATATCAACATAATCATATATCAATATATGACAATACTATTTCTCACAATATACCATCGAAACTTTAGATCCATTTATCGATATTTTTATTTAAAACAAATAAGTGCAAAATCTAAGACAGGTGTTTCTCAGTAGTCAGAGACGCAAGAAAAGACTGAAACTGCGCCTGCATGATTCACTGTTTCTCTTGTAGACATGCTGGATCTCAGATATTCATACAGTATCTCACTCGCTAGTGATTGAGTAGTAAAGTGGCGAAGAAGTTCAGCACCAAGATCCTTTCACTGCGTGTTGAGAGTAAAGTTTGGTTTGACTTATGTGTTATGTGTGTCCAAAGATGAGATCCATGCAATCCATTTGTTATTGAATAATGTCCCTTTTAATATCCTTTCTGTTCTTTACAGTCAGTCCTGGAGCAAATGTGTCGAGCGGGGGTGGGGGTCATGGCAATGTGTTTCGCTATACCCTTTATCATATCACGGCCCACTTTGGCATTTCATGGCCCGTTTCGCGGCCAGTCCACCAGGAAAAGTACTGGTTCTTCCGATGGCCAGTCCACCTCTGCTTTAGGAGCTCTTCATGTTTAATTAGTAACATGCAGGGTGTTGAACAAATGTAAATAACACAAGTATATTTACACTTTATTTTAACAGTAAATATTTGTGTGCATTATGCAGTGATTTTAAGCATGTACATAACACAAGTAGATGTGCATGACAATAAGATATTATCAGTGTTCCAATTGATAACATTTGTTTGAACAGTTAATATTGTTTTTACACTTGATGTTTTCTAGTCGCCCCTCAGATTCTGGTGTAGCTTATACATGTTCAGTCAGCTTCTCCTGCAGGTTAAACAGTTTCTGTAGTTTCTCCAGTGTTTTCTTTATTTTCAAATCAACAATAATCTCGTCATCACTGCTGCAGCTTGTCGAGAACTCTGTTGTCTCTCATATTGTGATTCCATGAACTTGTCATACAGTACGTGACAGGACAGACCAGCTAAAGATGTGTTGTGCAACATACTGTACTGGGGTAAAATTGATGGTCGATCAGCATCACCCGACAATAACTGCTCAGATCTTTTAGAGCTCCTTGGCAAGAGGTCTTACCATGTTCTAGTTCAAATCTGAGGCTGATAAAATGTAGCAGATTCTATCATAATTAAACTGATTTGGATTTTAGAAAAGTTCACTTTATACCACATTTCAGCCTGATATGTTGTTGACCAATATTATTATAAACTTTCCTCAATAAACTCGAGATCTTCCCAAAGCAATACAATATAGAGAATACAAAAAGAAAAAAGAAAATAAATAATGCAACGAAAATAAACACTTCTTGCAGAAAATTAATATCAAATAAATATAAAAATATTCTTTCAATTATAGCCGATTTAATGTGGAGTGCATCTTTTGGCTTTTATAATATTCTTTTGCTTGCTTCATTTTGAGGTAAAACAGATTGCATTTATTACGAGTGATTATCATCGTGCGACACCGTTTGTATATTATATTTTTCTGCTCTGTGTTGGGTTTTGTGATCCACAGATGTCGCATCTGTTTTAATAACAAGCTCCTCTTCATTTTCTTGACTTGTTTGGGAGTCGTCCCGTTCTGTGGAGATGTTTTTCTCAGGGTTTTTCCTGGGTCAGAAATGATTGAGTAGCACGAGTGATCCCGCTTTGCTGCCCACTGATAGATAAGCCCACACTGCGCACATGGATATTTACATATCGTGATATAAACAATATAGCAAAATGTCTATCGACTGACACTTTATATCGTCGCAATGATATACATTGTCATATCGCCCAGCCCTACATTATATTCATGCAATACTGTGAATGAGAAGATTTGAAAAGTCTGTTTTAAAACCAAGGCATACCGTAAAACCATTTACATTCCTAGTATCAACTAACAAAACACAGTCTTTACAAAGAAGACAAGCAGAACTACTGTTAAATATTGGTATTCCAAAAGCAAACATTGCACCTGGCCAGTTGGTGTCCTGATATAATGGCCCGATGATGGTGCACGGCTCAGAGAGATCAATATTAGATTAAGGAAAAATGTCACCCTCTCATCCTCTGTTTAGCACACCAAACATCAGTACTGCCCCCACACAAAAGGGTGCACAGTCAAGATAAAATCTTAATTTGCACAGACCAAACTTTTGTTCTATGAGAATATAAACTGATTTGCAGTTTTACTAAAATATGTTATGATGTACTGGATTATTCAGATGTGCAAGTAAAAATACCAGAACTCTCTCGTCCAGAGCCACATACAACATAACATTCAAAACTCATGTAACAGAGAGAGAGAAAGGGAGAGAGAGAGGGAGAGAGAGAGATGGAGAGAGAGATGGAGAGAGAGAGATGGAGAGAGTGAGGGAGAGCAAGAGAAAGGGAGAGAGTGAGGGAGAGAAAGCAAGGGGGAGACAGAGAGAGAGAGAGAGAGAGAGAGAGAGAGAAAGCGAGTGGGAGAGAGAGAGAGAGAGAGAGAGAGAGAGAGAGAGAGAGAGAGAAAGCGAGTGGGAGAGAGAGAGAGAGAGAGAGAGAGAGAAAGCGAGTGGGAGAGAGAGAGGTAGTGTTGTCCTCAAAGTTTACTCAGAAATCTCCAGATGTTTCAGTGTCCACATACTGTATTAATGCTTTTGTTTCATTGTTCCAGGTCTGAACATGTGCTAAATTACGTTGTGCACAAGAACATAATCACTGCACTTTGTAGAATCCAGATTTGTGTAAAACATCAACACGATATACTCAGAACGTCAGCACATAACTGCTGTCACAATGTTTATCTTATTGCATTCATATTAAAACTTTCCTGGGGATAAAAGCAACTAACTAACAATATAGATGTAATGTTAAAAGCCTAAAGGCAGCTCACCTCTTGCAGAAAGATTAGAGCTTTAATACTGAGTCACAGTTCATAACAGAAACATCCACATGCTCCATTAAGAGCTCTTAACATTGACCAGGCCTCTAGCCCTTTATACACATCTGCAGATGGAGATATCAGGAGCACTATTATTCCAACACATCTTTTTAAAATTGATATCTACTCTCTCTATGTGTCTCCAACTCTTCAAGTGGCACTGTATGAAACTGGTTTCCCCTCTTTGTGACTCCTTTCAAATCTTCATCTGATCTCCGCTCTTTGTGTGGCATGTCTTGGTAATGCCATCCCACATTGGTCACATCTTTTTGGATGAGGGAAGGTAGATATCCTTCCCTCATCCAAAAAGCTGGCAGATATCATACATATGAAGAGCTTTGGTAGGAAACAGTGTTTTACTGTGTGAAGGGAGTGGATTACAAACAGAAAGCATGAGCCACTTCTGAATCTACTTCTGATCTATTCAATTTATACCACTAATCTGTACGGGATTCAAGGGCCAAACCAATCTAATGTTATTCTCAAGCTCACTCTTTCAGTGTAAGCAGAATGGAAAGAATTTTGGCTATGTGGTAAAAATACACTTAAATACACTAAAAGACTGTTAATATTTTGAACAAAAACCAAACAGTTTAAATCCATTAGTACAGGGATGAAAATACAGAGACTCTTGGAAACTAGACACACACACACACACACATCCACATTCCTTCATTTGCCCACACACATTACACATTCCCAGTTTTGTGTCTGGAACAAAGAACACACTGCATGTGATGTTGTCAGTTTTGCATTCTAACACACAAACAGAAGTGAGCCAGGGAATCAACCTAAAACCCATTTTATATAGAGCACTACCAGGTCTTAATGTTTCCCTCATGGCTCTGGTGTTCAGGTTAGGCTAGTTTTATTTAGTTCAGAAAGATTTTACTAAAACATGGAGAAGAAGAGGAGATTTGGGAATCAAGTAGGGCTGCCCCCTAACAGTCGACCAAATATTAGTTGATGAGAAGAGTCTTGGTCGACCAAGTTTTGATTGGTCGGTTGGTCGCAGAAAAAAAAAAACTCCACAGGAAACCGACGAACACCGGTATTTCCGCTGGTTGGATGCTAGGTGGTACTATGGGGTAATTTTTGTTAAGCAGGGTTAGGGTTAAGCCTACACAATAAAGCAAGACACCTTGATTTCAAACTTTGAACTTTTATTTTTTATTTATTTTAACTAAAAATTCAAATGAAACTGGAAAAAACAAAGTGCAATTAAAATGTGTGTTTTACAACAGTAGTGAAGGGCAACATCTCTATGGCAATGAACCTACTTCATCTGTGCATTCTCTACTGGACGGGTATTTCGTTATCTGGGAAAATACATCATGTGTGTGAATACATTTCTTTTGTTCCCTCCTTCACATTATATATATATCTATCACAATATCTAATTACATCGGCAACCCCCGGGCTGAGGGATCGGTGAATATTCTTGCTTTGGTGATTCTGCATTGAAAACTAAATTAATTTATTTAAAAAATGAAAAACTTAAATCAAATACATTTCTAAATTCAAACTGCACTCCAAATGATACGAAAATGCAATTAAAATAATGAAGAGATCAAAACAATAATATATATATATAAGTAACCACCTTTCCATTTATCGTCAGGCAAGTATCCGTCTAAACATTCAGGCGGAAACTTACTTCCACAAATGAAGATATAAAAACAATTATAAATGTAAAAAATAATGGGGGCCTGGGTAGCTCAGTGGTAAAGATGCTGGCTACCACCCCTGGAGTCGCTAGTTCGAATCCAGGGTGTTCTGAGTGACTCCAGCTGGGTCTCCTTAGCAACCAAATTGGCCTGGTTGCTAGGGAGGGTAGTCACACATGGGGTAACCTCCTCGTGGTCGCTATAATGTGGTTCATTCTCGGTGGGGCGTGTGGCGAGTTGTGTGTGGATGCCGTAGTGGATGGCGTGAAGCCTCCACACGCACTATGTCTCCACGGTAACGCGCTCAACGAGTCACGTGATAAGATGCACGGATTGACAGTCTCAGACGCGGAGGAAACTGAGATTCGTCCTCCACCACCTGGATTGAGGCGAATCACTACGCCACCACGAGGACTTAGAGCGCATAGAGAATTGGGCATTCCTAAAAAAAATGTATATTAAATATAAAAAAATAACAATTATAATGATGATAATAATCACTGAAATATAAATCATGGTTGGAGGTGTTTTTGTATTATTTTATGTTTAATCACAGATGTATAGGCTGCAGAGTTGCGTTCACAATGAACTGTTCTGTGGAAATAAAGTGAACTGAACTCAAAGCACCTCCTGAGATGAGATGTCTGAGGTCATTTACAGCACTCGTAGACGATACTGTTCTTGCAAAAAAAATAAAAATTCAGAATATACATAAAATATACATGTGAAAACGAGCCAAATATCGTCTTGACATCATCAAAGGCATCAGCTATTGATCACTCTGACCATCATCGATCCCCGAGATCATCGTCTGTCGGCACAATCCTAATGTGCATTTCTCTCTATAAATTAAGGAAATGTTCAGACAGTCTCCTTGCTGGTTTTTCGGACACATTCAGGATCATTACCGCTTTTGCCGGTGTCGCTGCGGCTCACTTCGTGCGTGCACTTGTAAAATGTGTATTTTAAAGGCTCATTATTACGGTTTAGTATTTCTCTGTAATGTAGAACAGTGTTAGCAATGTTACTGATAACATTCTCAGCACTGGAACTCAAACCATTTTCTGATGCCCCCCAAAATATATATATTTAAGTAATTAAATTAATATCATAAACGTGCAACAACTAGTCGACTAATGGCTTAAACTAACGCCTTCAGGTCGACTAGGAAAATCTTTGGTCAGGGGCAGCCCTAGAATCAATGCTGATTGATATCTGCTTACGTTATCAGCAGTGAGAATCAGACAGTATTTCAGGTGTTTGTAAAACCGAAGACCTGTCTGCTTAGTTGTCTGACTGTGATCTGAGAAAGAGCCGTGAGATTGTCCCTTAAAACATTTGGCCATAATGGTAAAAACAAGCAGTTTCATGTCAGCTAAGACATATACAATCTAGAAAGTACAGCAGAGAAGCCAGCCACCTTTGACCTTTGCATTTCTGCTGCCTTATCAGCGTGTGACAGGTCTGGTTCCAGGTACACTGATGAATGGTGATGATAAAATAAAAACTTCATTGTCAGAGAAAGGGCAAAACTATGTGTGTTACTATTTCTAAACGACATGTGAAAACAAAACAATCTTTGATTGTTTCCGTTACATCTCAGTCATGTTCTTGGCCAGAATATGCTACAATAATGACTTGAAATTTTCATCTTAGTCACAGGTCTGGTTATGCAAGACTACTGAATCACAGCTAATGATATTCATGCTAAGAGCTCATATTTTCTCAGTGAATGTGACATTTGGACTCCTGAGGCGTATACTCTAAACTTCTAGAGCTAAACACAACCCAAGTTCAAGAATTCGCAGTCAAATCTAAACCTCAAACTTAGGTTACGAGTCAGCTGACAGTGCCTCATTTGTTGACATCAAACATATTAACTGTTTGAATCATTAGAGTTGAGCATAAGCAATGTTCTACACAACAGACACATTCTGTGTGGCTCATCATGTAGATGGTTGAAGCACACTGTAAATTAACATTCACACACAAAATAAGTTCTGCTCACAGTGTTCATCTCTTCAGTGAGCACTTCACTCGATCCTACTAATGCTTTTTTCTTAAAAAATAAATAAAATGCATTCTTTCATGCCTGTTTCTCACTGCTTGTACTTCTCTGAGCAAAACTGAAACTTTGTATTGCTAATTTGTAAGTCGCTTTGGATAAATACGTCTGCTAATGAATAAATGCAAATGTAAATGTGATAATACAGTAGCTGTTTGTTCCACAATCATAGATGCAAAATTTGGACCAAAAAAACAAAACAAAAAAAAACTTTCAATGGAAAAAAAACACTTTATTGTGTTACCCAAAACAGGGGGGTTTCATTCAAAAAGGTTCTCTAGATATTGTAATAATATTAATAATAAACTTGATCTTTATACAGCGCCTTGAAAGGTAGTTTCTCAAGGTGCTTTACACAGGAACAAAAACAAGATATATGAAAGATTAAAAGAATAAAATGTACACAAAATAAAAATGTATATCAAAAGCATACTAATAATAAAAGATCATACAAAATATAAAGCAATACAATCTTTTCTGAAATAATACAGTTGAAGTTGGAAGTTTACATACACTTAGTTTGAAGTCAATAAAACTAATTTTTTAACCACTCCACAGATTTAATATTAGCAAACTATAGTTTTGGAAAGTCGTTTAGGACATCTACTGTGCATGACATGAGTAATTTTTCCAGCAATTATTTACAGACCGATTGTTTCACTTTTAATTGACTATATCACAATTCCAGTGGGTCAGAAGTTTACATACACTAAGTTAACTGTGCCTTTAAGCAGCTTGGAAAATTCCAGAAAATAATGTCAAGCCTTTAGAAAATTAGCCAATTAGCTTCTGATAGGAGGTGTACTGAATTGGAGGTGTACCTGTGGATGTATTTTAAGGCCTACCTTCAAACTCAGTGTCTCTTTGCTTGACATCATGGGAAAATCAAAAGAAATTAGACAAGAGTCTGGTTCATCCTTGGGAGCAATTCCCAAACACCTGAAGGTACCACGTTCATCTGTACAAACAATAGTACGCAAGTATAAACACCATGAGACCACACAGCCATCATACCGCTCAGGAAGGAGACGCATTCTGTCTCCTAGAGATGAACGTAGTTTGGTGTGAAAAGTGCAAATCAATCCCAGAACAACAGCAAAGGACCTTGTGAAGATGCTGGAGGAAACAGGTAGACAAGTATCTATATCTACAGTAAAACGAGTCCTATATCGACATAACCTGAAAGGCTGCTCAGCAAGGAAGAAGCCACTGCTCCAAAACTGCCATAAAAAAGCCAGACTACAGTTTGCAAGTGCACATGGGGACAAAGATCTTACTTTTTGAAGAAATGTCCTCTGGTCTAATGAAACAGAAATTGAACTGTTTGTCCATAATGACCATCGTTATGTTTGGAGGAAAAAGGGTGAGGCTTGCAAGCCGAAGAACACCATCCCAACCGTGAAGCATGGGGGTGGCAGCATCATGTTGTGGGGGTGCTTTGCTGCAGGAGGGACTGGTGCACTTCACAAAATAGATGGCATCATGAGGAAGGAAATTTATGTGGATATATTGAAGCAACATCTCAAGACATCAGACAGGAAGTTAAAGCTCGGTCGCAAATGGGTCTTCCAAATGGACAATGACCCCAAGCATACCTCCAAAGTTGTGGCAAAATGGCTTAAAGACAACAAAGTCAAGGTATTGGAGTGGCCATCACAAAGCCCTGACCTCAATCCGATAGAAAATTTGTGTGCAGAACTGAAAAAGCGTGTGTGAGCAAGGAGGCCTACAAACCTGACTCAGTTACACCAGTTCTGTCTGGAGGAATGGGACAAAATTCCAGCAACTTATTGTGAGAAGCTTGTGGAAGGATACCCAAAATTTTTGACCCAAGTTAAACAATTTAAAGGCAATGCTACCAAATACTAACAAAGTGTATGTAAACTTCTGACCCACTGGGAATGTGATGAAAGAAATAAAAGCTGAAATAAATAATTCTCTCTACTATTATTCTGAAATTTCACATTCTTAAAATAAAGTAGTGATCCTAACTGACCTAAGACAGGGAATGTTTTCTACGATTAAATGTCAGGAATTGTGAAAAACTGAGTTTAAATGTATTTGGCTAAGGTGTATGTACACTTCTGACTTCAACTGCAAGTATAGAGATAGCATTTAAATATCCTAAGATTCAATGCCTCTCTAATATCACTCAGTAGGTAGTGAGTTCCACAGTTTTGGAGCATAACATTTATATGGTCTGTCGGGCTGTGTGAGAGAGGCCTTTCATTACATCATCCAATCAGCTATTGAGCTTTTGGCTTTAGGTCAGAGATATTTTATAGCTCAAGGCCAGCTAAGGGATGTTTATTGGAGACTTTCAAACTGTTTTGAATAAGCCTTTATAACAAAACAATTAAGCTTATAGCTCACTCTATCTGACTTCCACACATTAACCCTCCTAACCCTAACCCTAACCCAAGCCCACTTAAAACAAAGTACAAATACGTTATTCTCACGGATTCAAATTTGATTCTGATTTGCACAGGGCAATGCTATGCAGTCCAGTTAAACCAAGGAGTTCTAAGCAGTCGAGCATTTATTTTGACGTAAAACTGCATGAAGAGTTTGTGTGTAGCAGAGTTCACATATTTTCACAACAGCTGTATAATATGCTCCTCATTTTAAAACCTCTTCTTCTGTCTGCAAACACCCGGTGCCATGGGGTGTTTTATTTGTATTTGTATATTAATTTGTAGCAGCCAAACATTTTTGGAATTCTGTAAAAGTTGAATTAAAGTGACTCTGGAGCGCTTTAAATATAACGCACACAGCGCATGTAAGCAAACGGAACCGAACTCTGAGCACAAGATGGAGTTGTGTAGCACAGAACCGCTCTGAAAACACTGTAATAATACATACAGACAGGACAGTGCAGCACGCATAAACTTTGAAACGAATAGCACAAGTGGACTATTTAAATCGCAGCCTTCTGCGGTTTAATAATCGCACAATGTCAAATCGTGATTTCGATTTTATTTTGATTAATTGTGCAGCCCTACTTTGTGTATCGAGCACAGAACTACTCTGAAACCACTGAAAACATTGACCCTTTTTACATGTATTTAATAAAGCACTACACACTATTAAACAGCAGCACACATAAGCACAGCGGGCAGCCCGTTCAGACAATTTATTTATTTCATTAAATCGCAACCCTTGAGATTTTCATTTTATTTCGATTCATTGTTCAGCCCTACTTCAACATGATTAAAAAAGCATGTACTTTTTTAGAATGCATTTCAACCTGTTTACAGAAATCACATTATTCATTACAGAAAACACATGCAAGAAATGTGCACACAAAAAACAAAGTGCACCACACAGGAAGTTGTCAACATAGTGTAAATGTAAAATATATTAAAGATGTTCAGAAATAATAGTATAAAATAAGAAAACTGCTAAATACTTCTAAGCCAAGGTATACATTTTTATCAAAACTAAGTTTTGAAAAGTTATCAATATCTAGAGATTATCAAGCTTATCTAGAAAGTACTCATTACTAGTCTTATTAAAGTTGTCTAGACAAATTTCTTCCAGTTCAGATCGCGAAATTAACTTGCCAGTGAGAAAATGGCACTTTTTAATGCAAAAGTAAATTATGCGTCTATAGTCCTGAAAAGCAATAGGTGAACTTGACGGAGGCTTCTGATGGGTCTCAAATGTGGCATTTAGGTGGCCGCCTACTATTTCTTTGCACGGCTGCCGAAACTTAAAATATTGGCTAATGTATAGGTTCCTAAATAATGTTTCAATTCCTAGAAAATATTTCTAGAGGCTTTGTTGCTTCAAAAGACATTTTCAATTATTGAAAATGTAAATGTTGGCCTATTGAAATGTAAATCATTTCATACCTATATATCAAATGTGCATACAGCAACAAAATGACATACTGTATGTTTATACAATTTTCAGGGAAATGAAAACAGAAAGACAGTTTTTTTTACTACTGTGGCTGTAGTGCAATCTCTCATTGGGATAGAAATGCCAATGGTGAATTAAATTGGTTGGTTCAGTCCACTCTGGTGTCCCACAGGGTTCAAAACTGGGCCCTTTATTTTTTAGTATTTATATTTTATCTCTTGGTCAGCTTTTAAGATCACTGGGTCTCAATTATCATTTCTACGCAGACGACACACAGATATATATTCATTCTAATCCTGGTGAAAATCTGGCCTTTTTTCAAACTGCATTTCTGAGATAAAAATTTGGATGGCTCAAAATGTTCTTTGTCTTAACAGTAATAAGAGAGGTTATGCTTATTGGGTCTCCTCACCAGCTCCGTAAGGCTGGCTCCTTTACTCTGTCCATTGAGGGCTCAGTTTTGGAGCTTCAAACAAAAATGAAAAATCTGGGTGTTATATTTGACGCAAATTTGTCATTTGATCCACATGTAAAAAATACTGTTAAAACATCATTTTATCATCTCAGAAACATTGCAAGGCTGCCCCCTATGTTATCATTCTCTGTGGCTGAAAAGCTGATCAATACTTTCATTTCTCTCGCATTGATTATTGCAATGCTCTCCTTGCTGGAGTCTCAAAATCTACAATAAATAAATTGCAATATGTGCAAAACTCGGCTGCCAGAATCCTGACTAGGGCCAGGGCAAGTGATCACATCACTCCTATCTTGGAGTCCTTGCACTGGCTCCGTCAGGTTTCGTGTTGATTTTAAAATTCTTCTGCTTACCTACAAGGCTTTGCATGGTTTGGTTCCGCTATATTTGTCTGAACTTTTAACCACGTACACACCAAAGCGCGATCTCCACTCCTCTAAATCTGGTTTTTTAACTGTTCCTCAGACTCGTTTTCACTCTATGGGTGACAGGGCCTTCTCTTCTTATGCTCCGAATCTATGGACCTCTGTACCCTCAGAACTTAGAGAAGTTTAGTCTTTTATTGAGTTTAAATCATGTCTTAAAACTTATTTTTTCCAAGAGGCTTTTAATTGATACTATTGTATTCAATTAATTTAATACTATCATTTTATTTACTGTATTTTATCATTAGTTGTTTTGAGGTGCATGTTTTATCCATTTGTATTAAGCTCTGTATTTTTATATTTTTATTTTTCCTTTCTATGTAAAGTGCTTTGAGAGGTTTCTTTAAAGGTGCTATATAAAATAAAGTTTATTATTATTATTATTATTATTATTAAATTAAATAAGATGTATAAATCTAAGAAAAGAACAATAGATGTAATAAAGTTTCATTAAAATATAACAATAATAACACAAATAAAGTGCAAAGGTGACAAATTAATTATATTTTGAACCCCTGATCTAAGACACACTATATGGCCAAAAGTTTGTGGACACCATATGTGCTTGATGAACATTTGATTTCAGAACCTTAGGCATCAATTTCCCCCTTTGCTGTAATAACAGCTTCCACTCTTTTGGGAAGGCTTTCCACTATACTGTATGTAGTAACATGGCTGCAGGGATTTGCTCTCATTCAGACACAAGGCTATCAGTGAGGTCAGGAACTGATGTTGGTCGATGGGGCCTGACTTACAGTTGCTGTTCCAGTTCACCCCAAAAGTGTTCAGAGGGGTTCAGGTCTGGGCTTTGTGCAGGCCAGTCAATTTCTTCCACATCAGACACAGTAAAGCATTTCTTTATGGACCTCACTTTGTTCACAGGGGCATTGTCATGCTGGAACAGAAAAGGGCTATCCCCAAACAGTTGCCACAAATTTGGAAGCACACAATCCCAAGCCATTACATAAAGAACCATTAAGATTTTTCTTTACTGGATTTAATGGAGTGACCAAATTCGTTAATTAGAAGGGGGTGTCCACAAACTTTTGGCCATATAGTGTATATCAATATCGTTTTAAAGAGTATTCACGGTAGTTCTCTGTATCACTGAATCACAGTTCAGTTACAGAGGGAAATAAACTGCAAAAGGATGTAACGAATGAAATAAACAACAAAGAACATTGGGATAGTTTACCCAAAAATCTCTAGAAGAACTA
Source organism: Myxocyprinus asiaticus (assembly GCF_019703515.2). NCBI lineage: Eukaryota > Metazoa > Chordata > Actinopteri > Cypriniformes > Catostomidae > Myxocyprinus > Myxocyprinus asiaticus. Next base: position 271,950 of record NC_059355.1, read on the forward strand.
TAATCTGCAACATTGCTTGTTTTGTGCCATGTAGCTGAATAATGTGTGGAAAGAAACCTGATCAGAGATCTCATGTCTTTTTTGAACTGCAGTCCACAGCAACATCAAGGTCCGGGTTAAGATTCATGGGCCACCAAACGGTTAAGCCCTTGTGGCCCTCCTCCCAGTCCACACTTTACTTGCATCAGTGTGTGCTCGGACAAAACACATATCGAGGATGCATCATTTTTTATCATACTACTCAAAACTATTTTATCATACTACGTTAAACAACGCATACAATGTCTTATCACATACTCCTTTTGATTGTTGAACTATTTTCATGTCAGCTTGTCAGGAGCAAGTTGTTTCAGGGCTCAACATTAACGCTTGTCCAGGACGAGTGGATATTTTAAGGGGCAAATGAAAGATAATCTTGATTAGCAGCCAGATTAAAACATCATTAACAAAAAAAAAAAATAGCTGGCTATATTTGTGATCTAAGCTAGACCTGTGTCACTTATTACAAACGGCATAAAATTCAGCGCAGGATTGCACACACATTTCTTTCCTGCTTTTTATCATAATATTAGAATCGACGTGACTGATCAGTGCTACTGCGTTTCTCACACCATTCCGCGGCTCAATGGGCAGGTGTCGAGTTTAGTATGAGCGCTCAGTATGCAGCACGCTGTTGCATTTTTGATGAACCTCTACATAAACCTGTTAATTTGACATGCAAATGTCTTTAAACCTATATAAGAGCGATCTCTGCAAACAAGCGACACAATTAAACTATCGCTCCTGTTTATGAACAATGAAGCAGACTGCTAATGTGTGACACTGGAGCAATCTAGTTTTGCCTCATCACATCCTGCAGCGCATATTACAGCACCTTTCAAAAGAAAGGCAGAAATAACAAAAATGCTTTGTGAAACACTGAACTACTCGGCTGCTGGGTGAAGAGAAACACTTAAAACAGACAACTTCATCATCCTTAAACACCTGTTACATCTCTCATTTCCATCTCCCTACATACATTTGAATAATAACATAAGTAGCCCTATGCACTTATTAACGTAATATAAATAATATATCAATAATATGCATAAATATTTAAAACATCAACCTATTATCTACCTTTAACATACATTATCCTCACGAGACCTTCTGTGTGTACATTGTGTTTTGGCTTCGCTGTATGCAATGCATAGTTTAAATTCATTTAGATCTCAGTTCAGGACACTCTGGGCTGTCATTAAAGGGTTAATGTGACAAAACAACATGGCGCCGATCACAGCGGAGTTTGTCTTTGGGAGGAACGCCAACAAAACTACATCTGGTAACAAACCTCATTAAGTTTTTACCTGTTTGAGTCAAAAAATTAGTCTCTAGTTTCTGCCATTTGTTAAATTTGGGTGATTTATCGCAAAACACCACACTGCTTAACACAATGACCACTATAGTGGACAAAAGCGCTAGTTTTTCGTTAGAATTTCATTAGTTCATTAGAATCCTATATTTACTGTGCATTTTCACATTAAGAAAAAAAATGGAGAGAACATTGAGATTTTGTTGCCAAAGTTGAAAAAACATTGTAACAAAGTAAAATCAAATCAAATAATTGTTATTTCTATGGTTTTTATTTGTGCTTTTCTAGTACACATCGTTCCAAAGCAGCTTTATAGAAAATCAGCTGTAATGTCTGTAACGTCTCAAAAACATGAATAACTAACACTCCTGGACACATTTGATGAAAAATAGCTTGGAATTATTTAAAATGTAAAAGTTAGTCTCATTGTCCACAAAATGTTTTTTTGCATGTATATTAGGTGCTACTAGTTACAAATTAAAAAGGGAAATTGTCTTAGGAAATGGTCTTGGTCTCAGGAGGATATTCAGTACATTCATAAAGTATTCAGACCCCTTCATTTTTTCATTTTTTGTTATGTTGCTAAATGATTTAAATTATTATTTTTTTCACATCAATCTACACTCCATACCCCATAATGACAAAGTGCCATAATGCCCCCCGCCCCCAAATTACTTCACATATTCTATATAGTCTAGTCAAAAAAAGAGTTAATAATGCTGACATATTATAAAGATGTATAATTTGTCAACATTATGAACAATTTTATACAGCACACTATATGGTAAATGTGAACTCATTTAAGCAAAGTAAAGTCAAACCCATGGGTGGGGTCAATGAGCATCAACAGGTTAACTCAGTACTTAGTTGAACAGTTCAATCTTTGTTTCATCAGACCAGAGAATCTTGTTTCTCACAGTCTGAGAGTCCTTTAGGTGCTTTATTATGTGTGTTGCACTGAGGAGAGGCTTCCGTCTGGCCACTCTGCCATAAAGTCCAGATCGGTGGAGTGTTGCAGTGATGATTGTCCTTCTGCAAGTTTCTCCCATCTCCACACATGATCTCTGGAGCTCAACCAGAGACCTTTTGGGTTCTCGGTCACTTCTCTTACCAAGGCCCTTCTCCCCCGATTGCTCAGTTTGGCCGGGCGATCAGGTCTAGGAAGAGTCTTGTTTGTTCCAAACTTCTTCCATTTAAGAATTATGGAGGTCACTGTGCTCTTGGGCACCTTCAATGCAGCCGAAATGTTTTTGTAGCCTTCCCCAGATCTGTGCCTCGACACAATCCTGTCTCTGAGCTCTGCAGGCAGTTCCTTTGACCTCATGGCTTGGTTTTTGCTCTGATATGCATTTTCAGCTGTGAGACCTTATATAGACAGGTGTGTGCCTTTCCAAATCATGTCCAATCAGTTTAATTTGCCACAGGTGGACTCCAATCAAAGTGTAGAAACATCTCAAAGATGATCTAGAGAAATGGGATGCACCTGAGCTAAATCTCAAGTGTCATAGCAAAGGGACTGAATACTTATGTCAATGTGATATTTCATGTTTCTTTTTAAAAAATAAATTTGCAAAGTATCAAAAATCTTTGCTTTGTCATTATTTTTGTCTAGACAAGATTGATGTGAAAAAAGCATTTTTTAAAGCAGTTTAGCATAAGGTTGCAACATAACAAAAACTGAACAAAATGAAGGGGTGTGA
>NC_059355.1:280000-327500 GCF_019703515.2 Myxocyprinus asiaticus
TCCCCCCCCCCCCCCCCCAAAAAAAAGTTATATAAAAATAAAATAAAAAGAACAAAATAGGATAATTAAAATGAAAGAAAGACAAAAGCAAAATGATTCATTGAAATGAATAAGTGCAGCACAGTGAATAAATGCACAGTTAAACAGAAGTGTTTTCAGTCTGGATTTAAATGTGGCTACTGATGGGGCACATCTGACCTCTTCTGGAGCTGGTTCTAGTGACAAATCCAAAAGATAGTTTACTCTGTTGTAACAAGTTTGGTTCTTCTTACGGTGGTTTTTACATTTTTACCTCCAGAACGTTTTCATTTCCTGAACTCACACCTGCTGTAGTGCTTTGGATGCCAGTCATCAGCATGGCATACTGGTGTCTCCACTGGACTTCTTAATTATCTTATCCAGTGTCTTTGGTCAACCGGCTTCATTTGTTAAGTTTGTCATTAATGTTCACCAGCTAGACCAGCACCAAACCAGCATTCTCAAGCCTGGGCTAGGAAATGTATGCTTATCTGGACATTTCATTAGGGTGGTAAAGTTTTGTCTAGAACTGTGTAGTCGCCATTTAGTGCGTTTAATAGACACTAAAACTATTGTTGACCAGATAACATGGTAAGATAAACTTTGGACTACAACAACATGTTAACTCAGCGGAGTAGAGAGACAAGTTACTCTTTAACCCTAAACAAATATTCCCTCCTGTTACAAAATGTGCATTGGACAGTAAGAAGGCAAAGAGAAAGTCAGTATAGTGTTCTGTAAACATCCACTGTGTAAATAAACACAGGAAAACAAAACAGATTTTGTTGTTGTTGTTGCTGTTGTTCTTAGAAGCTTTAATTACTATTTCTTTGAATTCTTAATTCACACCTTGTTTTGGTTGAATGGCTGTGACTCCTGAGACACCAGAGACTACAGTGCAGCTCTTTCATACTTGTAATTGGTAGGTGATGATGAGAAAAACAACATTATTTCCCAATACTGCAGAATAACACTCTGATCATTGACCTCACTTACTCAGTGATCTCCAAAACTCCCCTTACTAAACACATTCTGCTTTTGCTGTGCCACAGTGAAGATGAGACACACACTCGTTCTGCTGCTGTTCTGCCATGTATGTCTGCATGAGACAGTAGATGCTAGGACAGGTAAAATGAGTGTTTGCATGCTCTGAATGAGAGTGGCGTGCTGTGGGGTAAAGCATTTGTTTGAATGTTCTAAATCTCCTGAAGCATAACCAAAAGGACTTATGTCAGAGTGCTGTATTGGTGTGATGGTGATTCTGATCTGTGTGTGTGCAGTATGTAGTCGCCCCCCTCCTGTGGATGGTTCAGAGGTTCTGGGGGGTCAGCGTGTGTTTGAGCCTGGTGAGCTGGCCATCCTCAAATGTAGTCAAGGGTATACACCCATCAGCGGTTCCCGTAACATCATATGCACCATTACAGGAGAGTGGACCAAACGCTCCTTACAATGCTCACGTAAGTGTCTTCATCTATATAGACTGTTACAGATTCAAAAGCACGAAAAAATGGTTAATCTTCCCTCACACCGTGCTGCGTAAATAACTGAAATAAAACTATTTACACAGCAAAACGTTGCCCAACTCCTGACCCTCCCGCCAATGGAAATGTTGTGGTTAGTAGCATTGTGTTCCAGAGCACCATCAGTTACACCTGTAATGAAGGGTGAGTGTTTTTCTGTAATCTGTCCAAATCAGTTCCAAGCTTCTCTGGCAATTCAGGATCCTCTTGTTAACATATCTCTGCTAATGTGCAATATTCTGAAATAACCGTAATCATTTTTTAATCAGTTATATACTACATGGAAACAGTTCTAGTGAATGTTTACACACAGCGACATGGAGCAGCCCAGCCCCTAGGTGTAAACGTAGGTTTGAAGATAAAGTACATTATATGAATCTTCATGTACAAAATGCAATAACTGTACAAAATGAAATTCTGATGGTCTAATGTGCATCCTGTATTTTCAGCTGTGACCTGTGGGCTGCCAGTGATTCCAAAATATGCAAAAATAATTTATGATAAGGTCTTTACTGGTAACACCACAGAGTTTGGGTTCGGCATTACCTACAAGTGTTTGCCACCACTGGCACTGTTCGGTAACGAGAGGGGCTACTGCACACCTAACAGAACATGGACAGACCCACCCGAGTGCCGTGGTAAAAGCACACTTCTAACTATATTCAGATCATGCATAACATACAGTAAATTCTTTACATTCTTTGCCTCCCTGTGGATATGTCTGGTAATGCAACCCTCACAGCATCCTGTAAACAGTGGATTTGTCAAAGCATGTTAAAAGAATGGTTCAATCTTTTAAGATCTGACCTACTTGCTTTGTGTAAATTAAGAGTAGATCTATCACAGAAATATATCAGTTCACCTAGTACATACCAGCTGGCATTTTTAAAAATGTTTGAAGAAGTCTAAATACACACAGTAGGCTATAAGATAACAGGTCCTTGCTTATCTATTAAATCAAAAATAAACCTGATTGGCTGAGGTTAACTGCGTCACGTTTATATGTTGAGGTGTCACATTGCTCATAAACTAAAGTACATAATTAATCACAATATCTGTGTTCTTTGTAGAAGTGTCCTGCCAAGTCCCAGCTGCTATAGAAAATGGATTTATGACATCTGCTTTTCACAGAGAGTATGTCTACATGGAGCGGGTCAAATATGGCTGCAATAAGGGCTATGTTCTGGATGGACCCATGGAGATCGTCTGTGAAAAGAGTGGGCAATGGTCAAATAAGCCCATTTGTAAAGAAGATGCTAAATAAATGTGGAATTCTCTCACAATAGTAGAAATATCTTTAAAAGTCTGTGAACTTGGCTGCAAATGTTCTTTAAATTTTGTATGAATCAAAAATAAATGTATTAAATCATTGGTGAATATGCAAGTTTCTGTGACTATGACAAAAATGTAAGAATCTTGGCCGCTTTTTCACCATCGGGCAACTGTTCCTGATGTGCAACCGTACCGTTCCATGCCAGTCTTTGCCAGTTGGCACGGTTACTGTTTCTTTTTCCACTGTGGTGCTGCGATTAGAATGTACCTAACGGATACGTCGGTTGGCGACGGCGAAAGAGGCAAACATTGGAGCAAGTGCGCTATAGAGGATGTTCTAGTTTTTAGCCTATATTGTACTCTGCTAAAGCACAGGAAAGACACATGTCTCAAAAAGGAAAGCAAAGAGAAAAAGGAAAGAGGTTTACCATTATATGCTCAGAGGTTGTGTATGCTGCTGGACAGGAACACACAAAAAATTTCCCAGACTAGCTAAAAAGTACATTTATTGAAAAATATAATATGAGAAATATATTGATGGATTAAATGTGTGTAATGGAATGAACCGCCACATCCTCACACGGTTCTACACCAGCACTGTAGAGAGCATCCTGACTGGCTGCATCTCCGCCTGGTACAGCAATAGCACCATCCACAACCGCAAAGCACTGCAAAGGGTAGTATGAACAGCCAGACACATCATCGGAGGTGAGCTTCCCTCCCTCCAGGACATATATACCAGGCGGTGTGTGAAAAAAGCTCGGAGGATCATCAGAGACTCCAGCCACCCGAGCCATGGGCTGTTCTCACTGCTACCATCAGGCAGGCGGTATCGCAGCATCAGGACCCGCACCAGCCGACTTTATGACAGCTTCTTCCCCCAAGCAATCAGACTTTTGAACTCTTGATCTCTCACGATCAATATACATCAGCACTGCACTTTATTACCCTTACTCTTATATCTCACACCGGACTGTCATAAATTATATTATTATTATATTATATTCTCTCTTAACAACTGACTATCAACTGACAGCCTGAATGTCAATACAGTACAATACAACCTACTGTACATTCTATATATACTATATATACTTTTTTATTGAATAATGTGTTCCTATATAGTGCGTATTGTATACTGTACAGTGTATGTTATTATTTGTATATTGTATTGTGTGTAATTATGTGTATAACAGATGTTTAAATTGTGTTGTGTTAATTTGATGTTATTGTAAATTGGTATATGTCTCATCACTGTCACGACTGCTATGTTGATCGGAACCGCACACAATAATAAATATTATAACAGCCACAAATATTGGCTGTGTGACAATAAAAGTGATTTGATTTGATTTGATTTGATTAATGACACGTAGACAAATAATATCCTACTTCACCAAATATTAGTAAACTGGCCACCCACCAGAAACTGAGTTACCTTGGCGTTGACAACTTGACCTTTGTGTGTCACCACATACTAAAGCCATTCCACCAGCATGGTTGAGTACGGTTAGATAACCGTGCCGAGAAATCTGTGCTGAGAATGGTTTGTAATTGTGCTGTGCTGAACTATGCTCAAGTAGAAATGCTGCTGGAACCGTACCGTGCTCTGAACCGTTCGGCCCAGTGGTGGAAAAGCGACTTTAATTCAAGCATAGTTACAACACACTGACCTGGTGCTGCATGTACAGAATGATCCAGTATCTCAACACACTTTTAAAACCTATAGCAGGATGGGAACAAGGAGTCAAGGTCTTTTCAGGAAGTGAAAATAAATAATTAAAAAAAGAACAAAAAAACAAATAAGAAAATTGTGCTTCAAATTTCTAACAGCAGTGTCAAATATTCAAGTGAACATTCTTACATTATCATGGATTACAGTTCTCCACTGTATGATTATAATACATTCATATTTGATATTGCCACAAGCAATGAATGGTTTTCTTGTTGTTGTTGTTAATATTATTGACATAGACAGTGGGAGGTCTATCATGCTGCATTTACACTGCAAGTCCTAATGCACAGATCTGATATTTTAATGCAAATCCCGATGTTTAAGTTTTCTTCAGACATAACTGACTGTGTTTCTATCACTATCTCACCAAGAAAGGTATTTTGAAATGTGTTTGACCATCACACAGGTGCGTATCCGCATCTCACAACATACACACACAAATTGAAGCCACTGAAGAGCAATTACACAAATACTGTATACTGATTATCCTCAATAGGCTGAAAATATTGAGGTATACATTTTGTAGCCATATCGCCCAGTCCTACTTCCAAACACCAAAAATGACAGGAATAAAAACTCCGCCATGAACACCGCTGCCTCTCTACCGGATGAGCTAAATACTTTTTATACTCGTTTCGAGGGAAATAACACCGCCCTCGCAGAGAGAGCTCTCGCGGCTGAAGCTGCAGAGGTTAGTTCACGCTCCGTCTCTGTAGCGGATGTAACCCGATCCTTCCGACAGGTGAACATCCGTAAAGCCGCTGGCCCAGACGGCATTCCGGGCCGCGTCATCAGAGCGTGCGCGAACCAGCTGGCTGGTGTTTTTACGGACATTTTCAACCTTTCCCTCTCTCTGTCTGTAGTCCCCACATGCTTTAAAACATCCACCATTGTGCCTGTTCCAAAACAATCAAAAATAACTTGTTTAAATGACTGGCGTCCTGTTGCTCTGACCCCCATCATCAGCAAATGTTTTGAGAGACTAATCAGAGATTACATCTGCTCTGTGCTGCCTCCCTCACTGGACCCATTGCAGTTTGCTTACCACAACAACCGCTCCACTGATGATGCCATTGCATCTACAATACACACTGCTCTCTCCCACCTGGAAAAAAAGAACACTTATGTGAGAATGTTGTTGTAGACTACAGCTCAGCATTCAACACCATAGTGCCCTCCAAGCTAGATGAGAAACTCCGGGCTCTGGGCTTAAAGAGCTCGCTGTGCAGCTGGATCCTGGACTTCCTGTCAAGCAGACGCCAGGTGGTTAGAATAGGCAGCAACATCTCCTCATCACTGACCCTCAACACTGGAGCCCCGCAGGGCTGTGTTCTCAGCCCACTACTGTATTCCTTGTACACACATGACTGTGTGGCAACACATAGCTCCAATGCCATCATTAAGTTTGCTGATGACACGACGGTGGTAGGTCTGATCACTGACAATGATGAAACAGCCTACAGAGAGGAGGTACACACTCTGACACACTGGTGTCAGGAGCACAACCTCTCCCTCAACGTCAGTAAGACAAAGGAACTTGTGGTGGACTTCAGAAGAAAAGACAGAGAACACAGTCCCATCACCATCAATGGAGCACCAGTGGAGAGAGTCAGCAGCTTCAAGTTCCTGGGTGTCCACATCACTGAGGAACTCACATGGTCCATCCACACTGAAGTCGTTGTGAAGAAGGCTCATCAGCGCCTCTTCTTCCTGAGATGGCTGAGGAAGTTTGGAATGAACCGCCACATCCTCACACGGTTCTACACCTGCACTGTGGAGAGCATCCTGACTGGCTGTATCTCCGTCTGGTACGGCAATAGCACCGCCCACAACCGTAAAGCACTGCAAAGGGTGGTGCAAACTGCCAGACACATCATCGGAGGTGAGCTTCCCTCCCTCCAGGAAATATATACAAGGCGGTGTGTGAAAAAAGCTCGGAGGATCATCAGAGACTCCAGCCACCCAAGCCATGGGCTGTTCTCACTGCTACCATCAGGTAGGTGGTATCGCAGCATCAGGACCCGCACCAGCCGACTCCATGATAGCTTCTCCCCCAAGCAATCAGACTTTTGAACTCTTGATCTCCCACGATCAAAATACATCAGCACTGCACTTTATTAGTCTTATATCGCACACCAGACTGTCATAAATTATATTATTATTATATTATATTCTCTCTTAACAACTTACTATCAACTGACAGCCTGAATGTCAATACAGTACAATACTGTACATTCTATATATATATACTTTTTTATATATTTTTATTTTTTATTTTTATTGAATAATGTGTGTCTATATAGTGCGTATTGTATACTGTACAGTGTATGTTATTATTTGTATACTGTTGAGTGTAATTATGTGTATAACAGATGTTTAAATTGTGTTGTGTTAATTTGATGTTATTGTAAATTGGTATATGTCTCATCACTGTCACGACTGCTATGTTGATCGGAACTGCACCCAAGAATTTCACACACCATTGCACTTGTGTATATGGCTGTGTGACAATAAAGTGATTTGATTTGATTTGATTGATTTGACATAAAAGCAGCATAAAGATCTGATCATGATTTGAAGCTCGATTTCACTTCCTCATGCTTGATGCATGCACAGAGTGCTGTTCACGTGTTCTTCTGATCATGTGCACACGCGCTATACACGCTCTTTACAAGTGTGTCAAGCACAAGAAAGTGTCATCAAGCTTCGAAACATAATCACACCTAGGATACTTCAAACGTCAAGATTTATAGTGAAAAAGGAGTTACATTTTAATCCGTCCAGATACTGGACCGGCTGCCATCTTCTTCAGCTACTGCTTCTACTGCTGCCTCGGTATCCCTTCCGGATTCTCGAGTGCCTTCTCCTCTGATTGAACCTCGCCTACCTCCACCACAACATTTCTCAAGTGATCCCAGTTCATGTGATGGGTTCCTGACTCAATGCTCTCTAACATTCGAATTACAACCATCTTCCTTCCCCTCAGATCGGGCCAAGATCGCATATGTTATCACCCTCCTTTCTGGCAAGGCTCTTTCTTGGGCAACAGCGGTCTGGAAGGCACAGGCACCCTTCTGTTCAAGTTATTCTGTGTTTGAAAAGGAGTTCAAGCGAGTCTTTGACCACCCCCTCAGTGGCCGGCAAGCCTCTAAGAGACTTTTCACCCTCCGAAAAGGTAATGGCGGTGCGGCTGAATATGGCATACAGTTTCGGACAGTTGCAGCAGGGAGCGGCTGGAACGACGAGGCCCTCATGGTGTGCTTCCTGAATGGTCTGTCTGAGGCAATCAAGGATGATATGGCTACCAGAGAACCTGCTCGTGATCTTGAGACCCTCATGGATCAAGCAATCCGGCTGGATAATTGCCTGAGGGAGAGAAGCCTGAACCGGCCATCTGTTTCCACATTGTCTGCCAGTCCAGCACTTGCTCCAATGCTACCAGTGCCCCACGAGTCCTCGGAACCCATGCAATTGGGAAGGACTAGGCTTTCCCCATCAGAATGAGACCATCGCATGAGAGAGCACTGTTGTCTATATTGTGGAGTGTATGGTCATTTTCGCTCTGCCTGCCCTGAGCTTTCAGGAAACGCCTAGTCCCGTACAGGCAAGGAAGGACTGTAACAGGATTTACACGCACAGCTTCACCTTCCAACTCTGGATTGTTCCTTCCCATCACACTCACTTGGGGAGATAAAAAACACCAACTCCAGGCATTGATTGATTATGGTGCTGCCGCGAATTTCATGGATATTTCCCTTGCCAAAAGTCTCCAGATTCCTATTAATTCCCTTCCTGCCCCCTAACTGCGACAGCCTTGGATGGAAGACCGTTAGCTCCAGGGAAAATAACCCACCTCACTTCTCTCCTTTGTCTTGTCACTTACCAGCACCAGGAGAGAATGTGCTTTCACCTTATACAGACTCCAGAGTTCCCTATTATCCTTGGTCACCCCTGGCTCCTCCAGCATAACCCACACTTTGACTGGTCCACTGGCACTGTTCTCAGTTGTGGTCCCACCTGTCAGACTACATGCTTGACCCAGAACTCCCCTGATCTTGTTCCCAAGTCCCAAGAAGCCCTAGATCTGTCTCAAGTCCCTGCTCAGTACCACCACCTCAAAGCAGTATTCAGCAAAAGGAAGGCCACCTCCTTACCTCCTCATCGCCCCTATGATTGCGCCATTGAGCTGCTCCCAGGAACCTGTCCCCCCAGAGGTCGTATATTCTCTCTGTCTCTCCCCGAACAAACTGCTATGGACAAATACATTAACGAATCCCTTGCGGCAGGTATCATCCAACCATCCACTTCCCCTGCTGAAGCTGGATTTTTTTTCGTTGGGAAGAAGGATGGTGGGCTCCGGCCATGTATTGATTACAGGGGCCTTAATAAGATCACTATTCGAAACCGCTATCCCTTGCCGCTAATGACCACTGCTTTCGAAATTCTGCAAGGAGCCTCCATCTTCACTAAGCTTGACTTGCACAATGCCTACCATCTCGTGCGCATCAGACAAGGAGATGAATGGAAGACCACCTTCAACATGCCCACTGGGCACTATGAATATTTAGTTATGCCCTTCGGTCTCACTAATGCTCCTGCAGTATTTCAAGCTCTCATCAACAATGTTCTCAGAGACATGCTCAACCAATTTGTGTTTGTCTACTTAGACGATATCCTCATCTTCTCGAGTTCCCTCCAAGAGCATGTAAAACACGTCAGTAAGGTTCTCAGATGTCTTCTTGATAACCAACTTTATGTTAAACCTGAGAAATGTGAGTTCCATGTGACCAAAGTTCAGTTCCTGGGATTCATTATCAAGCCTGGCCAGATACAAATGGACCCTCAAAAGGTTCAAGCAGTTGTGGATTGGCCCTCCCCCTCGTCGGTAAAGGAAGTACAGCGTTTCCTTGGCTTTGCCAATTTTTATCGCAAGTTCATCCGGAACTTCAGTACTGTGGTGGCTCCTTTATCTGCCCTCACCAAGGGGAACACAACCAGCTTTAATTGGGGACATGAAGCAGAGTTGGCCTTCAGCAAACTCAAAAGCCATTTTACCTCTGCACCTATTCTCATTCTCCCTAACCCAGATAAACCCTTCATTGTGGAGGTCGATGCTTCGGACGTAGGGGTTGGAGCTGTGCTGTCCCAAAGGGGGGAGGACAACAAGTTGCATCCATGTGCATTCCTTTCCCACCGCCTTACACCGACTGAGATGAACTATCATGTAGGGGATCGAGAGTTACTGGCAGTTAAGCTAGTGCTTGAAGAGTGGAGGCATTGGCTTGAGGGGGCCAAACACCCATTCCAAGTATTCACAGACCACAAAAATCTGGAATACATTCAGCAGGCAAAGCGACTCAACCCCCGCTAGGCACGTTGGTCCTTATTCTTCAACCGATTCAAGATCATCTTATCCTACCATCCCGGCTCTAAGAACCTAAAACCTGATGCTTTGTCCCGAGTATATGTAAACACTCCTCAGGAAGATTCTATTGCATCGATTATCCCCAGTTCCAAGGTAATAGCTCCTATCAGGTGGGATCTGGAAAATACTGTAAAACAAGCCCACGCCCAAGAACCTGACCCAGGAGGGGGGCCAACCCACTGCCTGTTTGTCCCTAAAGCTGTCCGCTCCCAGATCCTCCAGTGGGGACACTCCTCTTGTCTCACTTGTCATCCTGGTACCTCTTGCACTCTTGAGTTCCTCCAAAGACGATTTTGGTGGCCAACTATCAAGGAGGATGTGTCAACATTTGTAAATGCATGTCCCATGTGCAACCAAAGTAAGGTCCCTCACCGTTCTCCTCAGGGGCTATTGCATCCTCTCTCCATACCTCATAGACCTAGGTCTCATCTTTCCATGGATTTTATCACTGGACTTCCGCTATCACAAGGCAACACCACTATCATGGTCATAGTTGATAGATTCTCCAAGGCTGCCTGATTTATTCCTCTGCCCAAACTACCTACCGCTAAAGAAACTGCTGAATTGGTTGTAAACCACGTCTTCTGAGTCTTTGGCATCCCACAAGACATCGTCTCTGATCGAGGACCCCAATTTTCCTCCCGATTCTGGCGGGCATTTTGTCAGTCTCTGGGGGCTACAGTGAGTCTATCTTCTGGGTTCCACCCGGAGTCCAATGGGCAAACGGAGAGGCTTAACCAAGAACTTGAGACTACACTGAGGTGTATGGCAGCTAACAACCCATCCTCTTGGTCTTCCTTCATCATGTGGGCAGAATACGCTCACAATACCCTTCGCTCCTCTGCTACAGGAATGTCCCCTTTCGAGTGCCAGTTGGGATACACCCCTCCACTGTTCCCTGAGCAAGAAGTAGAGGTTGCAGTTCCCTCTGCTCAACAGTTTGTTAAACGTTGCCGCCAGACATGGAAAAAAGCCCGACTCAAGCTCTTGAAGGTCTCTCAGCAGTATCAGCACCAGGCCAATCGCAGACGCAGACCTGCCCCCACTCTGCGCCCTGGCCAAAGAGTCTGGCTCTCCACTAAGAACATTCCCTTGCGGGTGGAATCCCGTAAACTTTCCCAGAGGTTCATTGGCCCCTTCAAGATTGCCAGGAAAGTAAACCCAGTTACTTATCGCTTATACTTGCCTAAGTCTTTGAAGATAAATCCCACTTTTCATGTCTCACTGTTAAAACCTGTTTTGTCTTCTCCTTTTCTTGCGACAGGTAAACCTCCCCCTCCTCGTATCATTGGTTGCCAGCCAGCTTACACAGTCCGCAGAAAACTGGATGCCCATCGAGTACGTGGGTCCCGGTAGTATCTTGTGGACTGGGAAGGCTATGGCCCTGAGGAGCGCTCCTGGGTTCCTTCCAAGGACATCTTGGACCCCAAACTAATTCCAGTCATCCGGGAGGGAATGTCAGGAGCCGTTCCTAGAGGGAGGGGTCCTGTCAGAGTTTTTTGCTTTAATGTTATATTTTGGCCACTAGAGGCCCTCATTGTGTTTCATTTCAGTTTCCCGCCATTTTATCATGTGTTATTGTTTTCACCTGTGCCTCGTTCTGGGTTGTGTATTTAAGTTGATCACTTCCTTTTGTTTCTTTGCTTGGTTATTGATGTTCCTAGCCAGTTGCTGCCATAAGTCTGCTCTAGTTCCAAGTACTAAACTTTGAATGCCTTTTGGATCGTTATTTCCCTGTGTTTATTTTTGCTGATTTTTGGTGTCTTTTTCCTGAGTTCTTTGGAGATTATTTATTCCCTCCTTTTGGATCCTTTTTTGGACGAAAGATTTTTTCTGTTTTGTGGTTGTTAGTTAGAAATTACTTTTTGTACCCTTTTTGCTATTTTTGTTAATAAACTCTTCTGAGTCCATTTTAAGAATGCGTCTGACTATTGGCTTCATCTCCCTTCTGTGGCTCAGTGGTGGAAATTTAGACTCTTGTGCCAGAGACCCAAGTTCAAATCCCAGCTCTGACAAATAGCTCCTTTACTTCAGTGTTGATGACAGTAACAGGGATCAAAGCAGAGGTGGGGGACTCAAGTAACATGACTCCAGCAATTTTAAGGATTTGTGACATGAGATTAAAGGGATAGTTCACCCAAAATGTACTCATCATTTACTCACCCTCATGCCATCCCAGATGTGTATGACTTTCTTTCTTCTGCAGAACACAAATTAAGTTTTTTTAGAAGAATATTTCAGTTTTGGAGTTATGTAAAGCTATTTTAGTTTCAGTTTCAGTTTTTTCCAATAATTTCACATCACACATTCTTTCACATCTTGCAGAATGCTGTCCCCTAAACAATGTGCAGATTAAAAGCTACATATAATCGAAATGTATAAGTGTACTCTATGCATTGTGTAAAAAAGTGCTGCAATATAAACTATTCTTTTCAAGTTATCAAAACAAAATAACAAGCGTTTGTCCACAGTTTTAATGCAGAAGGACAATTTACATCACTAAATCAAATGATAATGAAACAAACTCTGTTGTTACATGTAAGATTTCAGTTAAACATGGTTCAATTTAGATGTCAAACTTCAAAAACATCAGAAATATATTATGAAAATCAATATTTTATTAGAAATGACTGCTGTCTCTTTCTCTGGTTGGTTAACACGCATGCGCACTCTCTCCTGTAAGCCTCTGAAGTTAGAATGACTCGCTTTATGTTTTGGACGAGTTGTTTTGTAAAACTGAAATGGAAACTTGCATGACTTTAGTAATGTTCAGTGTTATAGTTACCATGGGCACTAGATGGCAGGAAAGCACTGTTATATTACACGATAAGAATAGATTTTCAATAAAAGCATTGTCATCTATAAATGGATTATTGAAATAAGTTCATCCGTGCTGTTCAAAACACTACAACTTTGAGTGTATAATGTTTACAAATAAGAATAAATCAGAAAAAGGGACATTCCAGAACTGGAGGACATTTCCTGTCCCACCCATGAAATTTCAAATAATCCATGCACAAAATACTAAACATTCATTTTTCGTACCTTTGATGCCTGAGCTGGATGAATCAAATTATTTGATGGTTTAATACCTGTTTGTTTTTTAAATACATAACAGAAAATGATCAAATAAAGGGTACATTTTTCAAAAGTGTTGATGCCTAAATTGTCCTCCAATTCTGGAATGACCCAAAAATTAAATTATGAGCAGGGCTTCAACATCCCTCAAGCAGAGCAGAAGGCATCTGTTCAAGCATTAAAGGATTAGTTCACCCACAAAATGAAAATTCAGTCATTGTTTACTCATCCCTGTGTTGTTGTAACCCCAGTTAACTTCCTTTCTTTTTCTCAACACAAAGGGAGAAATTGTGTAAAAATGTTGTAACCACCTCTTCAAGCTCCAAAAGGACACAGAAGAATAATTTAGAAATCTAATAAATTATTCCATGAGACCAGAGGTGGAAAGTAACGAATTACAACTACTCTCGTTACAGTATTTGAGTAAATTTTTCTACTGTTTTAAGTATAAATAAATGAATACTTTTACTTGAGTTGATTAAAAATGAAGTTTCCAACTATATTTCACCACAATTACGAAGTACAAAAAAAACCCATAATATTTCAGAATTTTTGGGTAGAAAAAAGTTATAAGTGCTAAATCTGTTTATAAAGTAAATCGCGCCGTGTGCGGCACGACAGAAGCCCGCAGAGTTCAGCATCATGAGCACAGCAGCTCTCATAAACTGCCGCCGGTGTCCTCTCTTCTCTCGCTTCTCCAACACTTTCTGCCCCGTCACTATACAAGAACTGTAATACTGTGATTTTCTGCATCTTTCATTCTGGAAAGGAGCCGTTCATTCAGGTATGAGGGAATCGTCTGAACACGTTTAACCACTGATCAAACTTCACTTGTTTTTAAGGTAGGCAATGTTTTAACTGTCAAAC
The DNA here is from genome assembly GCF_019703515.2 of Myxocyprinus asiaticus. Classification (NCBI taxonomy): domain Eukaryota; kingdom Metazoa; phylum Chordata; class Actinopteri; order Cypriniformes; family Catostomidae; genus Myxocyprinus; species Myxocyprinus asiaticus. Next base: position 293,916 of record NC_059355.1, read on the forward strand.
ATTAACACAATGTAGTTTGACATATCTGTGGGGATTTCCTGTTTACTTGCTACTATACGTCTAAAACAAACTGTTTATATAGCTTAGAAAGACACAATGCCAATAGTGTCGGAAATTAACGGGGACACGGAGCAAAAATGCCACTGAAATTAACAGAAATTTCCCCGAAATTCAAAATAAAGGGGCAAAAAATGCCCACGCAACGAGATCCCGTGTTTTATTAATAACATCTGATATTGGGGCCTGGATATCTCAGCGAGTATTGACACTGACTTCCACCCCAGGAGTCACATGTTCGAATCCAGGGTGTGCTGAGTGACTCCAGCCAATTATATTGATGGATTTCACTTGTTCGCTCACCTAAGAATCATATTTACCCAAATTCCACTATCATATTAGTCCAACACATTCTTTCTCTGTTGTAGAGTGTGTTCTCTCAGTGTTCCTCTTAAACTAGTTTAGCAGACCTCTCCAGTACTCTTTAATAATTTAGGAGCTGAGACCATATCTAACACTTATGAGTCTTTATGAATTACACTTATTCTAAAGTCTAAAGAGCAAAATTACATCATTCTTAGAATTCTGACACACTTAACACTAAAATTATACTCTAAGTGCTTTATACATACGGCCGCAGTTCTTTTAACATGCTTATTTTATTAAAATTATCACCATAGTGAGAGGAGGCAAACCTGTTCCCACTCAGAGAGAAAGAAAATAACATAGAGAGGGAGAGACAGGGAGAAAAAGAGATTAATTAATAGATGCAGATGATCCACTCCTTCTCTCAGCAGATTTTACCAGCAGTTTTGTTTTTCTTGCCTTAAAGGAATATTCTGTGTTCAATACAACTTGAGCTCAATCAGCAGCATTTGTGTCATAATGTTGATTACTACATAAATTAATTTCGTCTCGTTCATCCTTTTCTTTAAAAAAGCACAAATCTGTGTTCCAGTGAGACACTTACAATGGAAGTCAATGGGGTCCATTTTTAGAGGGTTTAAAGAAAGAAATGTGAAGATTATAATTTTATAAAAGCACTTACATTAATTCTTCTGTTAAACTCATGTATTATTTCAGCTGTAAAGATTTTCAAATAATAGTTTTACAGGATTACAGGCTTTACGTTGTCATAGCAACGAAGTTGTAAAATTGTCAATAAGTTTCCACAGATGTGGTTAGTAAGTGATTTTATCACAGTAAAATCATGTTAACACACATATTGTTTATGTCTTGTGTCTATACTTTTGAAACAGTGAGTATTATAATGTTTACAGATTGACCCCATTGACTTCCATTGTAAGTGTCTCACTGGAACACACATTTGTGCTTTTTGTGGTAATCAGCATTATGCCACAAATACTGTCGATTGAGCTTCACTTGTACTGAACCCGGAATATTCCTTTAATATAGCTGGTGTGCATCTATTCCTTGGTATAATCTGTAGACTTAAAAAACAGAAAACTCTTTGAAGACAACAGACATAGAAACATTTTGTTGTTCTCCCTCTGTATTAAGTTGCTTCTTTGTGTCTGTAAATTCAGATTTTTCTAAATATTTCAAAAGGGATAATTTCTCCTTTAGATGGAGTGGGTCAGAGAGAAAGATGGAAAGGGAAAGTGAGAAAAGAATGAGAGGCAGTAAAAGGGAGAACGTTTCCTTGAAAACTGGAGAGTCACATCAGGGGTCTGCAACTTTTCTGATATGAGGTGTCATTTTTAATGCTAATCACTGAGTCATCCCCCTCCAACAAGACAGACAGACAGACAGACAGACAGACAGACAGACAGACCCTCTCCATGTAGAATAATACAGGTTAGCCTAATGATATGGCATAATCTCATGTGTGATCATGATTTTATACATATATTTTAAATTTACTGTTCATTTCTTTAGAAGTAAAACTTTGTAATGAGAAAAACATTTCTAAGTGCATCTTTAACTGCTGATTTAAGAGTCACCGTCTTGTGTGCAGAATGTAAAGGACAGTGTATGCCAGCTTGATAATCTCAAGGGTAACTATTTCTTTACACCAAGTTGGCTCTTGTTCTGAAAGCAAAAAGCAACTGATAATACAGAAACAGTAGCTGTTATCTGCTCAACTGCACAGTGCGACCAACGCACAGCATACACGTTTCTTTGCGTGACCCTCTAATGCAGCGGTGCTCAAACTGATCGCGTTATGAGCGGCTCGTGATGAACAGGGTCCTGCTAAAGTCTACACTGCGATATGATAGATGAGGGTGAGAAACAGATCTATATTTATGTTCTTTTTTACTGTAAATCTTCATCTATGACCAGCCCCGACCAGTAGGTGGCTGAATGTGAAAGTTAAAGTGTAGATTTACAATAAAAAAGGGCTTAAATATTCCTCTCATCTGTATTACAGTCTGTACAGCTGAAAACAACTCACTTCACAACTCTCTTTTGGCACTCCTCCGTGGACATTACACCTGGAAAATAGAGCTCACATGTGCCCATTCACCCAACAACAGTTACTGCTTTGGCCACTCGAGGCAGTGTTTCGCATTTCGATAAGCACAGATCGATTTCAGCTGAAGAAAATTCAACTGTGAGATCAGTCTGCTACCTCATGCCTCTTAACTGATTCTGTTCTCAGTGTTTAAGGCTCTGCACACTGCTTGAATGATGGCACTTTTGATATGTTGATAAGTTGTGCTAACAAGGTTTCCTCTGACTCAGTTTTCCAGGAATGAGCACTTTCTCCCAACATACTCATTTGCTTTCTTTAACCCCCTGACAGCATGCAAAACTGCATTCAATTCTTTTTCGAACATTTGCATATTTCACCTGACAGCTGTCACAAAGCTGCTGTCAATACAACAGTACATTCTATTTTAAGAGGAGGAATTGTCATGTTTCCTAAAGCCATTAATAACAGAATTCTTTATAAGGAGAAATTTTTACACACTTTCAAAGTTATAAAATGGAGAGATGGTAAGGAAATGAGAGAAACGGAAAGAGATTGTAATGAAGTTTACACGGTTTGATCTGTTCTGCCTATTATATGAAACAAGTGCAGCTTCCTGATGCTTTTGACACTCAAAGTCTCTTTGTCATCACTGAATTTGCGATTAAAGAACCACATATCATTTATTCATCTCAGCCATTCTTGAAGTGGAGGAATTCTGAGTTGAGCATTCCTGTCAAGTTTCCCTCTGACACCTTTGTGCTGTCAGCTTACGTGGAGTGTAAAGCACCACACGGGAGTAAAAGCTTCTAATGATTGTTTGTTTCTAACATTATTGATGATGTAGGTGTTTTATTGCTACTTTTGTTCAATGGCTTATTTCATATGATATTTTGATGCATGTGAATGCTGAACTGGGTCAACTTGAGTTTACTTCTTGTTTCATGAAGCGATTCAAACAGACATGTGCATAAATATTGCTGGCATTTGTCTGTGTGCTTTTTGTTTCTTTCTTTTTTTATTCAAACCTTCTTTTTTTCAGCAACCTGACTATAAAGATGATGTGTGCACAGTTTGAAGTTTTAACTCTTCAGAAGAAAGGAGAAGAATATCAGATGGAGAGGTTTTAGACTGCAGATCCAGTTCCCAGGAGTTTAGACCTCCTTTCTGTCCTCCTGATAACCAGCTCCATGAAACTAATACTCAAAAATACAGTATATCAAATGCAGCCTACAAGCTCTTTCAAGTTACACCTCCATTTGAAAATATCAGACTTTGATAGTTTCCCAGGACTTTCATATCTGTGTTGTTCTTTCTTAGTCTGTCGGTCAGTGTGGATGATGGAAAGTTTCGGATAAGTCTTATCTACCTCACTGCTCACAATTATTCATCATTAATTCTCATTATTTTGAATCTTCATATTCTCTTGAATATTAGAGACAGCTATCTGGATCACTTAAACAGGGGTATTGATTATGTTGATCGTGATCCACCAGTCGATCACAAGACAACCACTGGTCGATCTTGATAATACTGTAGGTCAAAGGGGAAAGAGAGTAGCGAGAGAAAATGTAATCATTACACGGTTCTCTAGAATACTTGATTCTGATTGGTCAATGGCGCCATCTAGTGGTCAGATATTTCTCAGTAATAACCGCACATCCACGTATCATCTGGGTTCTGTGAGCCGTCTGTCCTGATTCTCAGATCACTGTGCGATCTCTACAAGTAAGCTATCAATGTTTCATGTTCATTTATTTATTTATTTGGCAAGTATTCTTGTAATAAGCTGAATAATGAGGAGTCACATGGTCATTAATTAAGAACTGAAATCAGAGGTGATTTCAGCTGTTCAGTGATTTCTTTCCTGTCACATAGTTACATAATTTCAGTGCAAATTAATATTTGATGTCTATTTATTTATTTATTTGGTAAGTAGCCGCTCAGTGTCGGGCTCCTGATCACCTTGGCTTTATTTTGCAATAAAAACCGTCTGACTGTATAGTACATGATCCCTTACATAATGGGACAGATAAGCAGATTTGTATCAAAATATAGGACTTGTGTAATGCAGCCTTGATCTGCCACTGTCTAGTATGTCTTTCGAATTAATCAAATAACAAAAACAAGAAAAGTAGAAAACCAGTCACTGCTTTTAAAAGTATTCATGTATTACAATCATACAGTGAAGAGCAGTAATATACTGCACAACTGTTCATTCAGAATTTAATTGAATACTTGATACTGCTGTGAAAAACTTCAAGCACTGTTTCATTTGTATTTCTTTTTTATATTGTTTTTGATTGTTTCTATTTCTGGTAATTTGACTGTTTGCTTGTCCTAAATAATTACTTGAGAACTTGAAACAGCTTACTTAATTAACAAATTAGTACTAGTTTTTGTTGTAGTATTGAAATTACTATCAAGAATCATACAGTTTCACTGGTAATGGTATCGACTACTGAAATTGTAATATTGTGACAACACTGCTTACAATCTAGCCTGTATTTAAATTTTCATGGTTGATCTTACTATAAAAACATTATCTCATTCCACAGAAGTGTGACTTAGGACATGTTCACACCTGGCTCTTTTGGAGCATTTGTTTCGGAACCTGGGGCCGCTTAGAGTAAAAGTTTAGTCTTAAGTGTGTCAACATTCAAAAAATGACACAATTTTGATCTTATACCTAGACATTAGAATAAGTGTGATTCATAAAGGTTTATAAGTGTTAAGATTTGGTCTCAGCTCCTAAATTATTTTAGAGCACTGGAGACGCATCCTAACCTAGATAAATCTGCACTACGGATCTTTGTGCTCTCTAGTGACTTCTGTGGTTCAAACCAAAAATTGCAAGCAACATGCGGAGGAACATTTTACGTGGTTGATTCGCCACTGCTCTTCTGCGTGGATGAATCTTTGAGGACTTGAAGATATTTACATGCAGAGCAGGAGTCATGACATGCTCTTTTTACATTGATATTATATTATTAGTTTAAACATTTATAACCTATATATTACCTTGAGGAAGATGAACAACACTCTTAATTACATATTTGAATATGATTATTCAAGTGTTTTATCCACTACACATTAATGTTTGTATTGTACTATACATATCATTTTAAGAGGTGAAACTTGTGAAATGGCTGATCTGAGTTCAGTTGAAGACACTATATATATTTATATTACAATCTACATCCTCCGTGGAGAATGCGAGTGAACCGTAATACTACAATAGTAAGTCTATTCACTGCAAACAATAACACTGTAATATAAAACACAAAATGAGGATTTAATAATGATGGGGATGAAATACACTTTATTGACCATGAAAATAATATGCAATATAACAATTAAAATAATAAACATTCAATCTTGTTTCTTTGGCAATAACGTTTTAATAGAGAGATGGTTACGCAATAAACAAATTAATATACATTCCTGTGCTATGGAATCAGTAATAATAATAATATATATAATAATAACTTTATTTATCTAGCACCTTTCAGCAATTTAGCACAAAGTGCTTCACAAAACATCACATCAAAACACACTCAGTAAAACACAAGGTAAAAAAAAAATGTACAAAGTAGTAAAAGCAAGTTTATACAAATGAAGTGTTAACTGCAAGCTTTTTGATGACCGCAGAGGTCTAGAGGATTGATGTAGACAAATGACATCATGAGGTGCCAGACCATGCAAGCACTTATAAACATTAAAACTTTGAACTGGATCCTGTATTGAACAGGAAGCCAGTGAAGAGGAGCCAACACAGGAGAGATACTATCTCTTTTTCCGGTTCCAGTCAGAAGACTAGCAGCAGTGTTTTGAACCAGCTGAAGGCGTGACAGAGAAACACCCAAGTAAAGTACACTACAATAATCAAATCTGGATGAAATAAAAGCATGTACCACACTCTCCAAATCATTAAAAGTTAGAAATGTTTTTAATTTAGCAATAAAAAAAATCTGCATTTGACCACTGAGTTTATATGTCTGTCGAATTTTAGAGCTGAATCAAAAATGACACTGAGACTTCTAGCTTGTGAGGGTACATTTGAGGATGAAGGTTACAAATTGCTCTCTACAGTTATAATGGAATCGGGAGAGCCAAAAACTAGGACTTCTATCTTAGATTTGTTTAACTGGAGAAAGCTGGCTGTCATTCAATTTTTCCTCAAGACAATCAAACAAAGATTGTTAGGCAGAGACATCATTTGATTTTATCAGAAGATAAAACTGAGTGTCATGAGCATAGCAATGGTATGAGAAAACAGCATCCAAAGGGAGCATATATACAGAAAATAGGACAGGACCTAAAAGGGAGCCTTGAGGTACTCCACAGGTAATAGGTGCAGAAGATGAAGAGAAATTCCCAATCTCAGCTGAAAAGGTTCTTTCTTTGAGGTAGGTGGCAAACCAATTAAGTGCACTGCCCTGAATACCAACCCCCTGCTGAAAACACTTCAGAAGGATGATGTGGTCGATCGTGTCAAAGATCGTGTGGTCTAGACTGAGATCTAGCAAATCTAGAATGACACACTTCCCAGAGTCAACAGATAACAAGAAATCATTTGACACTTTCAGGAGAGCCAACTCAGTGCTGTGTCTTGTTCTGAAGCCGGACTGATATTTGTCTAAAATATCATTTTCATTTAAAAAAAGAAGAAAGCTGCTAAAAAACAACCTTCTCCAGGACTTTAGGGAAAAAGAGGTAGTTTTGAGATGGGCCAGTAATTATTTAACTAAAGGATCAAGATTGGCATTTTTAAGCAGGGGCTGCACCACAGCATGTTTAAACCAGGATGGAATAGTACCGTTACAGTTTTTTGCAATCGCTAGGACCCCTTTCTCAATACTTGGGTCACTTTTTCAAAACTCTTCACACAGTGAGCAGCAGTCTATGTGGGCTAAACTGTGGATCATTTTTCTTTGCTTTGGCACAAAATGCGTTCAATGAACACATCTTTCAAATGACATGAATTCTTTCCTCACTCCCAACCATTAGACCAACCACAGCTGATTCCCATTGTATCTGAACACCTACCCAGGACTTAGTCTTTCAATTTCTTTACCATCTGTACAAAAGGGGACATCATAGGAATGATTTTGTAATGTAAACATGGACCCAGTCAGAGATAGAGAAGTGGCCGAGAGAGGAAGAAGAGTGGCTGGGAGAGGAGTACATATGTGTGGTGGAAGAAGACTGAGAGGAAGATCAAGAGCTGTAGTCTCAGATGAGATTAGGGCTTCTATAATTGATCATGTAATAAATCACGCTCTATCAATGAGAGTTTGGTCTGAGAGTGCAGCCAAATCTTCAACCCTCAACAGTGGCATCTATTGTGAGACATTTCTGGCAAAACAATGGGTAAGATGTGCATTCTGCAAGGGCATCTGACTGAACTGCACATTACAGAAGTAAACTGAGCAAAGCCTCCAAACCCACTTGTGTGTAATTGTTTTTGTATTTCTGCTTAGGGCCCAACGGTTACCTCCCACAGGCGGGAGAGGTAGGATTTTCGCTGCTCTGTAGGAAACTGCAATCGTTGATTTGGTCATCAGAAACAATGGCATAAAACTCACAGAGATTCAGGACAGTGTGTTGGCAGACAACATAACATCTGGAAATATTCACAATGTAAACATAACTATTTCTAGAGTCCTGAAACAACATCATGTCAGGATGAAGCAGTTGTACACTGTCCCCTTTGAGAGGAACTCTGAACGAGTCAAGCAACTCAGGAAACAATATGTCAAGATGACTATAAAAAACAGAACCAGTTTTGAACAAATCCAAACAGGGCGGAGGCGCACAAAGGCATGTTTTTAGGTATAATGTAAACTACCGTAATAGCCTAACTCTTATGTTGCCTTGTGGATTAATTTTAGAGAGTCATGGAGACTGAAGCCAGGCAAACACCCCACATATTCATCTTTGCGGATGAGGCTGGTTTCAACTTGTCCAAAACACAGCGGTGAGGAAGGAATGTGATTGGGAAAAGAGCCACAGTGGATGTCCCGGGCCAGAGGGGTGCCAACATCACAATGTGTGCAGCAATATCCTCTGATGGATTGCTGTTACACAAACTGCTAATTGGGCCATACAACACCGAGCATCTCATTTCATTCCTGGATGACCTCTATGGAAGGGTTGTGCAAGGTGAGGAAAGGGTTGTATTGAGGTGAAATCAGCCAAAGTTTGTAATTGTATGGGACAATGTGGCATTTCACCACTCCTGTGCAGTCCTAGAGTGGTTTGCAGCCCATGCCAGGATGGTGTCACTTTTCCTCCCACCTTACTCTCCATTCCTCAACCCCACGGAGGAATTATTTTCTTCATGGAGGTGGAAGGTTTATGACCACCGTCCACATGATCAAATGTTCCTCCTGGATGCAATGAATGCTGGATGCCTGGACATATCTGCAGAAGATTGCCAGGGATGGCAAGGCATGCCAAAAGATTCTTTCCTAGGTGTATTGCACAAGATGGCATAAGATGTGATGTGGATGAGAACCTGTGGCCAAATGCAGAAGACAGGGTTGACTAGAATTGCTACTGTATCTGTATCGGTAGATGGTGTATATACAAATTCTTGTATTTTGAAATCACTCAATGCCAAAAAATGACAAAACATATTGAAGCATATTGCATCACGTCTGTATATTCATATTCATTCCTGTAACATATACTACAGTGAATTCTAAACAGTAGAGAGGTGTCATTCTTGTTTTGTAAAGACATTTTACAAAAGAAAACATTGTGTAATGCTACCTGTTGTTAGTGTTTTTTAGGTCATTGTTTTATGAGTGACAAAGTGTGCTTGTTGGGTGATAACCTTTGCTTGTGTTATGGAAGAATGAGTTGATTTGAGACATGTATGAAGTGTTTTGGTAGTTTTAGTGCATTCTGGATGTGAAATTAACTGCTGTGCCAAGCTGAAAGTAGGTTAGGAGAACTGTGTGAAGAGTTTTGAAAAATTTACCTAAGTATTGAGAAATGGGTCCAAGCGATTGTAAAAATCTGTAGTTAGACAACTGTTCACTATAGACAATATTCTGGGGCCAATAATGTCCTGTGCTTCCACAAGAAGACCAGGAGGAACAACATCCACAGAGGAGGAAGCAGGCTTCATATGAAGGACAGTATTTATCAGGTGAGGGAGTGACACAGGGCAACCAATATAAGCCTCAACAACCCTACCAGAAAACGTATCCAAGCATTATAGCAGGTAAACAACTTCGCCAAACAATTAAAAACTTAAAAATCCATGAAGAGTGTGATTTCACACTGCTGCTGAACAGCTTTTTAAATAGTACTTAAATATTGATCTTTTTCACACCAAATGTGATCGTGTCACTTTAGTAGACATTAATTTAACCGCTGGAGTCGTATGGATGACGTTTATACTGACTGTTTGTGATTTTTGGACTTTCAAAAGTCTGATCACCATCCACTTGCATTTTAAGGACCTGCTGAGCTAAGATATTTCTCTATTTTACTTCAAATGTGAGGGTGAGTAAATGATGAGAGAATTTTGTTGGGACCTATTTGAAAGAACTGTTTGAACATGCCACTTCTTTGTTGTTAGGGTTAGGCAAAACATTTGGCCAATTTTTTTTTTAAATGTAAAAGAAAACAATACAAATGTATAATACAAACCAGTGTGTTTAACATGTATAATCACTATTTTTACATAATTTGTTTTTTCATATTTATATACTACTACCTGTACAAACCCATTTGGACATAATCTCCTTTGCACATTCTTGTATAACAACTCTACGTACATATGCTATTCATCTTATACATGTAATTCTGTGTCTGTCTGTTGTAGTTCTGTATATACTCGAAGCTTCTCTTCAGAGGCCAAATTCCTTGTGTGCGAGTGTGTGTGTTTGTGTATGTGTGAGTGTGTGTGTGTCAGTGTGAGTGAGTGTGTGTGTGTGTGAGTGTGTGTGAGTGAGTGTGTGAGTGTGTGTCGGTGTGTGTGTATGTGTGTCAGTGTGTGTGTGTGTGTGTGTGTGTGTGTGTGTGTGTGTGAGTGAGTGAGTGTCAGTGTGTGTGTGTGAGTGTGTGTCGGTGTGTGTGTGTGTGTGAGTGAGTGAGTGAGTGTGAGTGTGTGTGTGTGTGTGTGTGTGTGTGTGTGTGTGAACATCTGGGCAATAACAATTTGATATCTAATGTATCAGATGATAATACCATGGTACTCTGTTTTTACATGGTTCTTCAAAGTACTTCAAAGAATACCATGGTACTACTTATATGATTACCATATTCATTCATATACCATTGTATTCACAGGGTGCTTTCAGGTAATGTTACATGTCCATTAAACATGTTTATGCCATGGTACTTCTTGATGTGTTTTCTTATATTATCTCTTTTGGTGGTAAAATCTCTTTACCTGCAGCATCGTTCACAAGCTGCACATGAGTTAAACTTAATAAAGACTTTCTTCATCACTGGCAAATGGTAAGATGCATTTGCAGGTTTGGTTTCCATTGATTGTCGATAACTATTCACTGCAACCAGCGTTATCTTTATTTTCCATGTTATAACGTACTCTGTTAGCGAGTAACTGCTTCAAATGATTCAGCTGCACGTGCGTGAGCTTTCTGAGTCATTCAGATAGAATCAAGAACCGATTCAGACTGCTTTGCTATCACATGTGACCAGTTCATTGTAAAGAACCGACTCAAATGAGCGATTCGCTTGTGAATAGTACACCTTTCGTTCTGATTCAAAACTGATGACAGTAAACATCGGTGTGATGGAAGATGTAGCAGTGGAGCTTTTGTCAATGCTACGCTGCTACCTAATAAAAAATATACCAGCTCACTACTGAGAAATGTTGTTAAGCTAATTGCTTCGCTACTGCCCATCATTGCTGTATACACCTGGTATCACCATGCGTCTCAAATGCGTCTCCTGTGACCACTTCTGTTTGCATTTCGAGGGGAGGGTCTCTGATTTCATGACGAAGGGGGCTTTCTGTAGACCCTGAAGAACTACAGAGAGGTCCCATGAGGAAACGAGGCACGGTCTGGAGGGATTCAGCCTCCTGGCACCTCTCAGGAACCTGATGATCAGGTTGTGCTTCCCTAAGGACTTACCGTCGACAGCGTCGTGGTGTGCTGCTATGGCGGCAACGTACACCTTCAAGGTGGAAGGGGACAGCCGCCCTTCCAACCTCTCCTGCAGGAAGGAAAGCACTGATCCGACTGCACATCTCTGGGGGGTCTTCCCATCAGGAAGAACACCACTTAGCGAACAGACGCCACTTAAAGGCATACAGGCGCCTCGTAGAGGGGGCCCTAGCCTGAGTGATCGTGTCTACCACCGCGGGTGGTAGATGGTTTAGGTCTTCCGCGTCCCGTCCAGGGGCCAGACATGGAGATTCCAGAGGTCTGGTCGCAGGTGCCAGATGGTGCCCCGTCCCTGAAAAAGAAGGTCCTTCCTCAGGGGAATTCGCCGGGGGGGCTGTCGCAAAGAATGTGAGGTCCGAGAACCACGTCCGGGTGGGCGAGTAGGGTGCTACCAGGACGACCTGCTCCTTGTCCTCCCTGACCTTGCACAGAGTCTGTGCAAGTAGGCTCACTGGGGGAAACGCATATTTGCGCAGTCCAGGGGCCAGCTGTGTGCCAGCACATGTATGCCGAGGGGGCCTTGGTCAGGGCATACCAGAGCGGGCAGTGGGAGGATTCTTGGGAGGCAAACAGGTCCACCTATGCCTGTCCGAATCGACTCCAAATCAGCTGGACCACCTGAGGGTGGAGTCTCCACTCTCCCCTGAGGGTAACCTGCCATGACAGCATGTCCACTGTAGTGTTGAGGTTGCCCGGGATGTGAGTGGCTCGCAGTGACTTGAAGTGCTGCTGGCTCCAGAGGAGGAGACGGCGGGCGAGTTGTGACATACAACAAGAGCGCAGACCACCTTGGCAGTTGACATATGCTACCGTTGCCGTGTTGTGTGTCCAAACTAACACGTGCTTGCCCTGGATCAACGGCCGAAACCTCCACAGGGCGAGCAGAATTGCCAACAACTCGAGGCAGTTGATGTGCCAATGCAGTCGCGGGCCCGTCCACAAGCCAGCGGCTGCGTGCCCATTGTAAACAGTGCCCCAGCCCGTTTTGGAGGTGTCTGTCATGACCACGACGTGCCTGGAGACCTGTTCTAGGGGAACACCTGCCCGTAGAAACGAGAGGTCGGTCCAAGGGCTGAAAAGACGGTGACAGACTGGCGTGATGACCACGCGATGTGTCCCGCGGTGCCATGCCCATCTCGGGACTCGAGTCTGAAGCCAGTGCTGAAGTGGTCTCATATGCATTAACCCGAGAGAGGTGGCCACCACTGAGGATGCCATATGCCCCAGGAGCCTCTGAAAGAGCTTCAGTGTAACCGCTGTTTTCTGTTTGAATGCCTTCAAACAGGCCAGCACCAACTGGGTGCACTCATTCGTGAGGCATGCTATCAAAGAGACTGAGTCCAACTCCAAACCTAGGAAAGAGATGCTCTGAACTGGGAGGAGTTGCTCTTTTCCCAGTTGACCTGAAGCCCTAGTCGGCTGAGGTGTGAGAGCACCAAGTCCCTGTGTGCACACAACATGTCCCGAGAGTGAGCTAGGATTAGCCAGTCCACATTAGTGGTCCAGGAGTGCCAACTTTGGCTCAACCTGGTCGAGATGGGTGAGGCCGACAGGACACTGTTCTTTGCTGCCCCCATCTCCCAGGCTGGCCTATTTGGCGACACCGTCAAGGACTTTGCCCAGCAGTTCTCGACGGTGGAGCAGCAGACAGAGGCTATCCGGCATATCCTGTCCCGGCACGGCTCAAGATCCTGCACCCCGTCTGCTCGTCGCCAAGGGCGTCCCCCTGTGGTGACTGCACCGGCTCTGCTGCAGCCCACCCCTTCGGCCCGGCCCCGGCGTGGAGCCCACCGCAGGAAGCAGACGCCACCGTCTTGCGGCCGCCAAGAACCCGTGAAAGGCTTCAAAGCGCCCCTGAGACGGGTGACCCAGGGATGATGAAACCCGCTGCTCTGGAGCTGGTAAGCAGACCTCTCCATCCCCCGGTCAGGGCCGGGAGGAGAATCGTTTTTCCCTATCTGTCACTCACTCGATGTTGTGTCGATGTAGTGACACTAGGGGTCACTCTTGGGAGCCCGAGACACCTCCGGTCTTTGATAAAAGGCCAATGAAAATTAGCTGAGCTTCAGATGTGTGTGTTTCTCACCTGTGTCACTGCATGTTGATATCAGACACACTGAAGAAGATCCCTGAAGTTCTCGTGCATGCACATCACTTTTTTCAAATTTTACTATAGTTTTTAAAAAAAAAAATTTTTTCATTATTTACTTTTAAAGCTGCTGTTAAGCGGCTCTTGTTTTAGCACCATGGCTGATTGACAGGTGAGAGGTGGTGCTTCGCAGCTCAAATGCGATGTGGTCACATGCGTTTTTGAGTACATCCGTATGTGGTTTTTGTTATCCGATCACAAAACGTTTTGCACCCCTTTAAAACTGTAATTAGCGCTCACAACTTGTGATCGGTTCACCCACATCTTAATACCAGTTGTAAACGTGGACTCAATCCCACTTTCTTTATGTCATCCTACTATCTACAGAAAACGGCAACATTCTAGATCTTTAAAACACAGGCTGTTATTCTAAATATAAGTTTGAGTGTGAACAGCAGAGGACAGATCAATAGATATGACTTAAAATGCCATTCTAGATGAATGTAGGTCCATGCAATGCAAGTGAATGGTGACCAAAACTTTCAAACTCCAAAAAGCACATAAAGACAGCATAACAAATAACATCAGATTTAGGTGAGAACAGACCAAAACATAACTCCTTTTTCACTGTACATCTTGCCATTTCAGACTCCAGGCACGATCATGATTTAAGCTCGATTACGCTGATGGTGCTTGGAAGTGAAATTGAGCTTGAAATTGTGATCACCAAGGGGACTGCTGATTTTGGTCCGTTCTCATTCAAAATCGATTAGATCTCTTCTGAAGACATGGATTAAACCACTGGAATTTTATGGATTACTTTTATACTGCCTTTATGTGCTTTTTGGAGCTTCAAAGTTCTAGTCACCATTCACTTGCATTGTATGGACCTACAGAGCTGAGATATTCTTCTAAAAATCTTAATTTGTGTTCTGCAGAAGAAAGAAAGTCATACTCATCTGGGATGGCATGAGAGAGAGAGAATTTTATTTTTGGGTGATCTATCCCTTTAAGAAAACTTTACTGTTGTTTGTTTTGATATTAAAAGAAATATTGGAGTGTGAGGCTGATTACATGGTCTCCATTTTCTTGGACAAATACTTTACTGTAACAGCTTAGTCTGAACATCAAACGCAATTTCTATATATTATTAAAGTCTTTAAGCTGCCACAAAACAGGATTAAGACTGGAAGTGTCAGAGGCATAATTAATCTTTAACCCTCTCACTTTGATTCCAACCATACAACCATAACCTCAGCTGCTTCAAAACAGCTTTACACACACCATGATGATGATAACTTTCTCTTTCACCATGTATTTTTATTTGGTTTAGATTAGAGATTATTTTCTTAAAACAGTCTTTTAAATCTATCCTCTTAACACCCCATAACAGCAGGATGAATTCTGGCTTTCCTCTGTTTAAGAAGCATGTCCAACTTCAAAGACAGACTTTAATCCACAGTTTAATTGTATCTTCTCTGAATTTGCTGACAACTACACTTTCTTTCTTTCTTTTAAAAAATAAGTGTCTGCTTAGATTGGTTCAGTTAAGTTATTGGTGATTTGTCATAATTGTTTGGTTCTCATACTTGAGTCTTATCTTTTAGTTGAGTTTACACCTCCAGAATTCAGTCTTAATTTGCTGATCACTTTGCACTCCTCACTAAAGATGATTCATAACGAGCTCTGTGTAAATCACTGGTGTAATTCTTCCCAGCAGTACAAGGAATCTGTAGCTTTCAATTGTCCTGCACACATATCTCTGTCATGCTCCAGATAAAGGGATAACCAGGGGTGTAAAGTAACGAATTTCAAATACTCTTGTTACTGTAATTAAGTAGTTTTTCCCAGGAATTGTACTTTAAGTAGTTTTAAAATGGGAGACTTTTACTTGAGTACATTTTAAGTGCTGTAACTGGACTTTTACTGTGCTATTTTCCCTCCATCTGTGTTCACTACTTCCCTGTCCTGATATTATTTTTATCTATCAGCGTGATTGGCTACGAGAGTCTCATGAGTCCTGTCAAATCAAAACACCCATAGAAAACTTGAATGCCAGCTGTAGACCGGTCGAGTGGCACCAATAAACTGCTATTAATCATGGATGTGGAGGATGATGCCTCAAGCATCAGTTCAGCACCTGAACATCCACGGCCGAACCTGAAAGGGCTTTTTGCAATGAAGAAGACCAGTTGCTTGATCGTGTCGTGTGAGTTTGGCTTGCTCAAGCCAGTCGAGAAATCAGCATTAATTCTATTGCTAATTTGAAGACACATATTGAAGTAAATTTCAGATTTCTGCTTACTAGATTTTCTGTATCTATAACATTGCCTGTAAATTAGCTATATATTACTGAGATTATTGGGCTGCTGTGAGAGATTTCTACAATGTAACTATTCTAAGCATTCAGTAAGCACTTTAACATCTCGATGAGAGCTTGAGAGGACCATACAGTGACTGAAAGAAGTGTCTGATCACATGTCCACTTTTATTAATGTCGGAGCCTGCATCACACACTCTGGACTCTATAAACATTACACTTCTGTTGTTTTCAGTCCTATTTGTTTATTTATTTATTTATTAAGAATTATTTTGTTACTTACATTTTGTGTTTGTGGTATTTGTACCACCTTAGGCAGCGTTCATAATTAATAAATATTATGAACACAATGTAAGAATGTTGACAACCCACATTAATAGCACCTCAGTTAAGTTAATTAGACAATCATACAGAGAACCCTCTTTCACAGGTTTTGCAAATAAATACAAATATCATGTGTATGGTGGATTTAAAGTATTATGTTATGTCTGGGTTGGTAATTTACAAGTAGTATTGCAAACATTTGCATGTTCTAATATACAGTTCTCATAAATAATATTTTCTAGGTCCATTAAAATACCCATCAAATACCTGGTCTTCCCTTTGAAGACTAATGTGACTGTTTATAATACATGCAGTTTTAAGCCAAGAGCACACAACACAACATACAGCTGGAGCCCTGCGCACACACACCGACTCACAGTCTTGTCTTCTGTATTTGTTCATGGTGGTGGCGGGTTAGGAGCTTTAAAGCACAAACAGTTATTTAAGGGGAATACCTGTGTTAACTGTCAGATGTGTGTGCTTCTCATCTGTGTCACTGCATGTTGATATCAGGCATCCTGAAGAAGATCCGTGAAGCTCTTGTGCATGTATATGTATTGGCTTTGAACATTTTCAGATCGGACGGTTATTTTCTTTTAAATCTGTGCATAGCTGGCAACAGATCAAACAGATTGCCCAAAATGCATCTTAAATATATGATCCTGTATGATTCATTAATTCCCAGTGAAATCCGTCATAGTGTCTGCGACTAGTCTGGGCAAAAAAAAAGTGTGCACACGAACTAAAACTTCTCGTTGCATATGATAGGCAGACCAGTCGCTGACTCAAAACATCATTGAGATGAGCTTGAGTCATGTAGTTTGCGCTAGGCTTTACAACAGGCAGATTTACACCCCAAAGCTTCTCAAGCTGCGCAGACCTGCTGTATTCTACTTCACAAGACTAAAGTTAGCCCTTGGATCACCCCTTTGTAATGAGATTTCTAGTAGCGTTCCTCAATCCTGCTTAGGGCTTCAAACATTTGGGTCCTCCCGTGAAGTGTTTAAAGGCCACTACAAAGAGGTCAACCTCAGGTCAACATCAAAAGCTCTCTGTGGCTACTTCATTGCCCTCTGTCCGCCCTGGCTGGAGAACTGTGTTGGCAGAAAATGGCCAACAGGTGTAAGTACTTTGGTTCTAGTTGACAAAGCTCTGTGTGAATTGCGAGGTATACTGGGTTAAGCCTAACACACACGACAAGACTCAAGCTTGTCTTCTTTTATGTTTTGAGTTGGCGACTATTCGCTAGAAACCTTAGATCGCACAACCGACAGTCGTGTGCGCAGTCCTGTGACTAGTTGCAGATGCTAAGATGGATTTCAAACTGGCTGACGAGTCATCAGGTGTGTTCACTGACCCGACGAGCGAGAGACAGATGCATTGGAAAGCCGTTCTGTGCAACTCAGTGCAAGCGCCTCTTTCATGTTGTTTGTTGTCATGTTATCATGAATAAACTCAAATAAACTGTTGCTAAATGCGTGAGTTTGTAAATGAATTGTGGAATCGTAGCTTCAGTCAAGGACACATGGTCATGTAGTTGATCCACCCAGTCAGCGATCAGTGGTTTAGTGTGTGCACCAACATGATCGACAACCAAAGACTGTGTCTCATTAAGGCCAAAATATACGTTGGTTGTCTGTGTGCCGTATGTCTCGCGCACAATATGTTTGATGCAATTTTCATCATAAGCATAGTCTACGTAGCCTGTCAGCGTGCAGCCCAGTTTTCTTAAAATACGGACAGTCCTTATCTGTGTGTGTTGTGCATTACCAAGATGTAATGATACCAGTGATTCTACAGTACAGAGAGTACCGAGCACCGACTTAATTCGATAATCGCACACTGTCTGACTGACACATGACTGTGTTCAAATGCTCACATGGTTATTTGAGTGAGTGCTCAGTTACTCCTTTTACACTGAAATGCACTGTAAATCAAACTAAACTCGTGACATTTCCTATTGTGATTATTAAACCGGTTTGAGCTGTGTGCTGTAAAGAGCACCAATGTGAAGCATGTATTACATGTAGACTATATATTTATACAATTAAATCACAGCATTTGTGTTTTAATGATCACACTGGGCCATTCAGGAAACTGTTTATCCATCAGAAGAAGAGAAGCTTCTGTCAAAACCACACGGCAAAATAAAAGTATGATTCAAAATAAAGGCTACACGCCTGAAATTTAAGAAATGACAACAAAAATACATTACAACTGTTTAGTAAAATGTAATATTCACTGTAGAAATATTAATAATAATATTAAATGATGATTCATAAATCATAATAATAATAATGATCAAATTTAAGCACAATATCACAAGCAAGAGTGCTGTTACTGAATAAAAGTTTGTTAAAAATGCAATGGTATGTTGAAAAGTAATTGTTCTGTTTTCACTTGTTAAAAGTTACGAGTTTGATTAAGCACCATTTTGATGATGAAATTAAATTAAACTTTTAAACATGGAATTCTGAAAAAATCATTTAAAAGAAAAGGAAAAAAATGATTTGGTAAATAATAAAGCAGATTTCAGTAGAGCCCTACTTAAAAAGACTGAAGCAACACATACTTCACTGAGAAACACTTGAAGGAAACATGTATTTATTTTATTTTATGATTTACATTGAAATGTAACTTTAAATAGGCTAAAGGAGTGTGTGCAATAGTACATTCCCATATTAGCATATCTTTGCTGTTGTAATGGAGAACTGTGAAATTTCAGTGGTATCGGTACTGACTACTGAAATTTCGGTATCGTGACAACACTAGTTGTCAGTGCGGCTCCCATTGACTATACTAAAGAGTATCACAAAGCAGCCGTACTGCACATGTGTCGAAAGTGTCCGTCTGCACTCGTGGTCAAAAGAGTATACTTTAAAAGTCTAAGCGCTCCATTATGTGCAAGACAGAATGGCACAGGGTGCCGACATTAGTCTACTTTTGTATTTAGGTGAACAAAGCATTTTTATTAATAAATCAAAAAGCTGAAGGTTTTAGAGCAGGAGCTGAAGTGAGCTGCACACGATATGACACTCCTTTAATGAATGATTTGATATAATAAAATGATCATGTTAAGTTTACTTCATCTTTCCTTCAAATTCAAGTGATCTTAAAACTGACTTTTGCTGAGTCTGAAGAAAATTTCTATTTCTGTATCATTCCAAGCCCTGTTTCAAAGCAAGTCACAGCATCACTGGATTTTCTGTGCGAATTCACATTCATAATTATATCTCGTTCTTCAGTTTATGTTGAACATCAAAGGAACAATACAGTCTTTGAAGTAGTGAAGGGCAGGATCAGTGTCTTAGCGTCTCCTTCAGATCCCTCTGTGAAGAGTTTCTGCATTATAGCCATGCTGAGAAACCTGCTTTAGCTTAAGAATGTGTAAATCCGAATAGTTAATTTTTTCTAAGTTAATGCTATGTACTTTCAATAACACCTAGACTTAATAATGTGAACTTTGAAACAAACTCAAAATATCTATAGGATGTTTTCAGATAATGTATATCTTTTGAGTCAAATACTCTTTTATTTTTTATTTTTTATGTTATTATTACAGGTTTTTGCATGCCCAGTTCTTGTTACGTATCGGTTAAAGTGACAGTTCACCCAAAAATTAAAATTCTCTCATCATTTACTCACCCTCATGTCATCCCAGATGTGTATGACTTTCTTTCTTCAGCAGAACACAGATGAATATTTTTAGAAGAATATCTCAGCTCTATAGGTCCATACAATGCAAGTGAATTGACGCTCCAAAAAGCAGGACTACAGACTAAAAAATGACACAGGAGTCATTAGCTCCTAAACTGAAACATTAAGGAGCCAAATGGCTGTTTTTAGTTGCCAAATCATACAGTATAATTTCTCGATTTAGGTTGTTGTTCAGAAATAAGATAGAAAGCCGAAGAAAAGTCAGCTGATAACCCATTAATCATAGGTTTAATATACAGTATATATAGATGAGAAGTATGCATTCCCCTTCTGTCTCATAAAAGTTCACACCTACTTCATAATTTATATAAAGATTTTTTTATTTAGTACTGCTCTTCAGAATCATAAGTAGATATTTACATATAGTATGCATATAGTAGTGTTTGCACCTTGTGTAACAGTTGTGTACGAGTCCCTCAATTGTCCTAAGTGTCAAAAGCTGGAGTTTATATATACTGTATGTACAGGTATGTATATATATAATTTAAACTGTTTTAAAATATTGCCTTAGTCTTTCTTTACTGTTACCGGATAGCCCAGACACAGAGACTACAAGAGTCAAACTGAATGAAATCACAGATGCAGTTTATTATGCTACTCCGATCCCAATCAATAATTACCAGAAGAAGAAAAACTGGTACACAATACAGGACTTTTAGTTATAAAGAAGCCCGAAATACACATGGGACTCTTATTTTGAAATGTCTGCGCTCTCATTTGTGAGCTCACTGACGGCTGATTCGCTGAGAAAGTGACACTGATTCAAACTGCTAACCTGAGCTCCTGAATTCAAACCCTCAGTTCATTCATGAAAAAGATCCGGTTCAAAAGAATCATTTGTTCACGACTCTCTCGCACTGGGTTTGTTGTTGTGTGCGGTGCAGCAAGCTCATCACAACATGTGAAAAGCGGTGAACAGGTGAAAAGCGGCGTGAGACACACTGGCACTCTAAAGATATATTCAATAACTCACACGATGATATCTGACGAAACCGCATATGAACGCACAAACCCGACTGTTGCCAATGGTGACTAGATTTTAAATGATTGTTGCAATCAATTATTTTTGGTCGCATTTGTGACCATTTTAGTCACAGTCTGGAGCCCTGAAAAGCACATAATGGCAGCATAAGAGTAATCCATAAAACTTCAGAGGTTTATTCCATGTCTTCAGAAGTGATATGATAGGTTTGCTTGAAATTCTTGCCCCTGCCCAGTTGGGGGCGATATGCATGAAGAATGTGAATCACCAAAAACAAAAGAAGAAGAATATGAAAATGATCTGTTTCTCATCCACACCTATCATATCACTCCAAAAGACATGGATTACACTACTAGAATTTTATGGAGTACTTTTATGCTGCCTTTTGTGATTTTTGGAGCTTCAAAGTTCTGGTCACCATTCACTTGCATTGTATGGACCTACAGAGCTGAAATATTCTTCTAAAAATCTTCATTTGTGTTCTGCAGAAGAAAGAAAGTCATACACGTCTGGGATGGCATGAGGGTGAGTAACTGATGAGAGAATTTACATTTTTGGGTGAACTGTCCCTTTAAAGGCTGGCCATGTAAGCCTGTGTGTGTGCTATGTCTCTGTGATAAGTCCATAAAACCTCGTAAAACCTTCGTTTTAGCGCAACACGCCAGACGTTCATCAGACAGAGATGAAGCTCCACAGACTGTGTGTACATCACAGCTCTTCTTTCATCAGGGATCACACCTGTTCGTGTTGAGGTCACCTGGCCACAACTGCTCAAAACTCAAGAGTGCGTTTAAATACTTTCGGTATGCTTAAAGTTCTCTTTCTACCACTTTGAGTAAGATGTGTGGATGATGTAATGGACCTGTTTCCTATTGGTGGGATGTCAGTGCATTTGTAGAACATTTGAAGTTTGTTAATATGCTCCTCAGTGTCGTGTGTGCACAGTGAAGTCCGATAGTGTAGACTAACATATGAATGTATCTGATGGAAGAGGAGGTGTATTGCTTCTCTGAATGTCGGAATGGGACAGGACAGAAGCACACCGAGGATTTCCTGCCAATCTCAAACTATCTGACGGATTACTCTATTTCTTTACACGAATAGCCGATCTGTGGTGGGACTGTTAACACGTTTTGGAGGAGGTCGGGTTTTGTTCGTCTCAAATATAGTAAGCGATGTTTTCAGTCCAGTGACTTTATTATCGACCCCAGTTCTGTAGGCGATTTATATGGTTATTATAAAGATGATTCCTTTCTGTTCCTCCTTCTTGCAAAAGGCCGACAAGTGCCATGTCATCTGCATATTTAATTACACTAAAGTGTGCATCTTGGATTTTAAATTCACGAGTATCCAGTGAGAATAGTAAAGGTGACAGTATGGTTCTTGTGGTGATCCTGTGTTTAAAATAGTTGTCTTTGCCTTTGTTCTGCATCAAATGCTTTGTTAAACCATTAATTGAAAATTAGATGTGTGATTGAACTGTTTTACTCTTGTAGGTGATACTGAAAGTATATTTTAGCTCAAGGTCTTTCTCTCGGTTGGATATTTGGGTCCAACTGCTGTGAGTAATGCTGTTTATTCCAATGTATTGATGTTACAGAACAAACAGCTTCCCAGACTGTTCCCTGATAGCACACACATGTACATCACCCAGACGTCTATTGATGTGTGTGTTTACACCTGGAAGACGTCTATTTTACATTCTAAAAGACGTATGTGTCGGATGTCAATGAGACATTCAGCAGATCTCTTTGAGACGTTTATGATTTAGAATGTTTGTAAATCTGATCTTTTTAAGATGTTTAGCAGATGTTAGATGCTTTCCAGATGCAAATATCTAAAACAGACATGTTGGAGACGTACGTGTGCTATCTGGGTTGTCGCTCCATTTGACTATGTTACGGGCTGCTAGATCCATACAAGGAAATTGACGTTCATTTGCATGGTTTATTATGAAAATACATGTCTTTACCGTCTTTGGTTTAGCCCAGCATTTCATGAAATATATGAAGATCAGATTTGCAAATGAAATGTGATTATAGGAGTCAAATCTGCTGATGGAAAATTGTTTTTGAAAGATTTCCAGTCTGGCTTCACTCTGTTTCATTGTGCATTACTGTTGATATAGCTAACATTTATTTATATACAGTGGCTTATGACCAAGTTATTCTGCTCGTCAGGCAGTTTCTACAGGCTAAGAACATGTATAAAGCAGCATGAATCAGGTTGATGGATAGTTTCTCTCTTTTTTCCCCCAAGGAAAAGACAAAGAACGATGACACAATGAATGTGTTGAAGTAAATGCTGTGCTGGACCTTTGGGGATTTGGTTTGCGTTAGATGTCTCTGAAACGCAGCAGCACGAGAGGATCTGAGTGCCTCCTCTTCGGCGTGAGGTGGATCTGAACACAAACGGGTCATGAGCAGAGTCCTGACCGAGCCCATCGGCGGCAGCTTTCGGAAAGACGCGCCTCGTCCGCCAGTACCGGGAGAGGAGGGAGAGGCATGCCCTTCTAAAAACATGAAAATGAGACAACTAGCTAAGACTAAACCCGTGTCTGTTTCTGTACCACCCGGCTGCACGAGCAGGAGGAACAAGGATGGAATGGGCGAACCAGAAGGAAGCACCTCCTCGGACTCACCGCTGGCCTGCTGGACTCAACCGTTACACTTTCTGCTGGGAGATCAGGACGGGGCTCATCTCTTCAGGAGCTTCTTAGAGAGACACAACTGTGTGGACATGTTAGACTTCTGGTTCGCCTGTAACGGCTTTAGGCAGATGGATCTAAAGAACCCCAAAACACAGAGAGTCGCCAAAGCCATTTACAAACGCTACATTGAGAACAACAGTATCGTGGCCAAACAGATGAAACCCACCACCAAAACTTTCATTCGGGATTGTATAAAGAAGCTGCAGGTCGAGTCGTCCATGTTCGATCAGGCGCAGACAGAGATCCAGCGCACGATGGAGCAGAATGAGTACCAGCTGTTTCAACAACACGTGCGCTGTGAGAGCATCTATCTGCCTCCTCTTATAGAGGATAAGGAAAGCAGCGCGGATATACATGAACATGAATGGAGGTAAAATTGCAAAGAATTGGCAGCAAATCTTTTCCTGATACTGTATCAAACTGCATTGTTAGGGTGACCTAATGAAACAGGTGCAGTGTGGGGTGTCCTGGACTATCAGTCCCATTTGCCTGGCTGTTATCTTTTACCTTAGTAACTTGCTGTGGTGAGATTGGTGTAAAGTTGGTGTCGTGTTGTACAGACAGCCCTCTACTACCCAAAACATCTCACTGACAGATACTCCACGAAACTGTCATTAAACTTTTAGTCTTGAATCAAGCTTTGGGGTAATACTTTACCCACTTCTCTCCCCCTCTCTCACTGACTTGCCAATGTGACATATTTTAGTTTTGGTCAGATACGAAAGACAAGTCTGCTCCTTGAAGTTCAGTTCTGTGGCCTCACTTCTTACAATGTTTTTATACATGCCATGCTGCTTTATAGTTTTATACTCAGAATACTAGAAAAGTAACAATTTGAATTTAATCCACTATTTTGAACCAAGATCAGTTTTGTAGTGTAGAAGGAACAGTTTTAGGTTTTGTCCACAAAACTAAATAAGACTGTAGTGTCATTATAGACACTTGTGTTTAGAAACAAATCTCTTCTCTATTAGTGATGTTCAATCTGAGCTTGTGGACCTTGAATTTAGAGAAGAAAACAGCTTTAACCCTTATGTTGTGTTCCGGTCATTTTCTTAAATTTCTTTTCTTTTTTATTTACTTTATAAAATTCCTTGACTTTGTTCACATATGGTATCTGAAAACACACACACACACACACACACACAAAATTGGACCATTCTCTTTAGGGTTTTTTGGTTTTATTTCACTTTGTTACACTTGTTGTGTTCCCGGTCAAAAATGACCAGCAATTGGAAATAAATGGATTAGACGACAAAATACAGAAATATTAAGTGTTCAGGAGCATGCCAATCCTTTAGATCAGCACATATGTGGATGTGTGTGTGCACACACAAACACAATCACACATACAACACACATATACACAACACACAATCACACACACAACACACAACGCACACAAACACACACAATCACAAACATACGCACACAAACACACAAACACACACAACACACAAACACACACACAAATAATCACAAACACACATACACACACATACACACACATACACACACAAACACACACACATACACATAGTGTACATTAGACGTCATATTGTGAAGTCACTTTTGTCTTTACAGGATTTGTTCCGGGATGTGTGTGAATGCGAGCACAGATTAATGTAAAGCTGGGGCAGTGTGAATGAACAAAATCTTGCAGTGCCAGAACAGTTGCCGGAACGACTTTCTTTATGTGAAAGGGGCTACACACACACACACACTCACACACACTCACACACCACACACATACACACACCACACACACACACACACACACACACACACACACACACACACACACACTCACACACTACACACCACACACACACACACATAAACACACACATACTCACACATAAACACACACACACACACACCTAGTCATAATATGTCTCCTGTGACAACTTGTATTTGGATTTCGAGGGGAACATCTCTGATTTGATGATGACATGCATCAGTAACTACATCAGTCTATTACTGTATGATTATGAAGCACAAAAAAGTTTAAAAAGACAGTGAAAGTGCAGTTAAAAAGTGCAAGCTATTTTACTTGCATTTAATCTAAGCACAAATGCGACATTTCCAGCAGAATTCTGTGTTATTGTAGTGGAGTACCTGTATTAAATGAGCTTCAGATCTCATTTGTGTCAGTGCAGGTTGATATCAGACACACTGAAGAAGTTCTGTAAAGTCTTCTGCATGTAAATGTAAGCGCTTTTTAAAATGTTCAGATCATATGATTATTTCCTTTTTTAAGCTGCATGTAACTGACAGATTAAACTCTTGTTTTGGTGCAGTGGTTAATAGGCAGGTGATTGGATGGTGTTTCACAGTTGTCTGGCACGCATCAGGATGGTATAAGCCTAGCGCACCGCACACAAGCTTGTCTCCTATGACGTTTTGACTCGGCAACTTGTGGCAGTACGCTTCTTTCATGTTTTTTTGTTATCACAAATAAACTCTTTAAGACTGTTGAGCCATTAAGAGTACACAAGGTGCTGACTGCAAGTCATGTAGTGTGCACATGGCATTAGTTTTTACAGCTCTAGTGCGTTTTTGACTACCTCCGTATGTTTTTTTTGTAATCCGATCTAGTTTTGGATCCAGTTCACATTTGTATTTAGCGCTGTCTTCTTGCGATTGGTCTAAATGGGACTGAAAGGTGTAAATGGGGTCTATGAGTTCAGTGTGTGCATTTTACCATATTCCACCACCTCCGAATGTGGTTAATGTGGACAAATCTCAAAACAATTTGGACCCCAATTGCACCTGTCTGTAGTGTCATCCCATTTTAACTGGATTGCCCAAAACGCATCTTAATACCAGGTGTAAACATGGCCTGAGAGAGTGTAAAACTGGAGGAGAGAGGAAGACCTGCTAGTTCCCTGCCTTCTGTAGCAGATTCTTCTGAACCATGTGGAACTAATTTCATCAGTTCAGCCAGAACTCTTCTGAATCATTGCACGGATCTTCCCTACTGCTTTTTACTTTTTGGCTTTTATCGCTCTCTCTTTCTCTCTCTCTCTCAACCTCTTTTTCAAGGGCTTTGTTTAAAAGAACACTAAGCGAGCTTTGGATAAAGGGAGAGAGAAAACGGGGGAAAGGGAGGACAGGAAAGTTGATAAGGAGGAAAAGATTATGTGAGGGGTTTCATACTTAAACCTGAGGTAGAGTGAGACTGAGACACTTAAGTCATGCTGCTACACATTCTCTCTCAAGGCCAAAGTATAATTTGGTTTTCCACATTCTAGATTGGATCGCAAACAGTATGCGTGATGCATATATCATAATCAGCACAGTCTGCTCTGGCTGTCCACATGAGGCGCAGTTTTTCTCGACACACAGAGAGTCATCGTCTGTACAGATTGTCACACATTCGGATTTGTTCGCAGTCATAAGGATATACTTTAAAAGGCTGAGCGCTCGACCGTGTGCGAGACGATCCGGCAAACGGAAGAAATGAAGTACACCCGAGCCTTCACTTATACACACACATGTAAACACACACACACACATCTGAGTTGTAGGTTTTCTCATAAAGTTCAATTACCCCCCCTTTCCCTGCTCTCCTCTACTTTCTTTTCTCCCCCTTCTTGTTAATGTGCTGCTTTAGTTTTCAAACTCCTCCTTCTGCCAGAGAGAGAAATGGATGATGTTAGATAGACAGACAAGGAAATGTTCATGTAAGAAAGTTTATTTAACATCCTGAGACCTCCGCAGGACTGCTGTGTGCATTTTCCATTTCCCTTTTTGATTTGTAACTAGTAGCACCTAATAAACAAGCTAAAAAAGAAAAATGTTTTTCTAGAGCAAATAGTTTTTCTAAAAATGTATGTCCACATATGTGGACAGCGGGACTAATTTGTGAATTTATTTTTTCACTAACCCCACCCTGACCCCCAACGAACACCCCTGTGGTCACAAATAAGAATACACACACACACACACACATCATATATAATTAAAACTAAACTTCTCTCTCCACTGCCCCTCCACGAGAGTCCCCCAAAAACACTAAGTAATTGCCCCATTTCCTATCAAACAAATTCCTAACCCCAGCCTTCTGCTTGACCCCTCCTCGAAAGCTGCCACCCTCCCCATCTCCACACACCTCTCCAGAAATGAGGGCACTCCATCCAACTTCCATCCCCTTTAAATAATTTGCCTGCCAATCATAATACTGGTCAGAACCCAATTTTTTATGTTTATCCCCTATATTGATGACCGCCCCATTGCCTAAAATACAGAGTCTGGGGCAAAATGAAATTTGAGTGCCCAACACATCACACACAAAACTCTGAACCTTCAACCAAAATTCTTGGATCTTAACACACCACCAAAAAACATGGGCCGTGTCTCCATCCTCCGATTGAATCTTGAATTGCATCAGACGCACCCTTGCATCTCTAGATGCAGACTTGATGTTTTTTAGAATCCTAGCCCACACTCCCTCCTCCAATACCAAGTTGTGAAATTTTAAATAATATCAAGCTATAGAAAGTCTGATTTTTTTTCATCAAATAGTTTATTATGTGTCCAGGATTGTTGATTATTCATGTTTTATAGATGTTACAGACATTACATCATAAATTATCATAATTAATTCAGATTTAAAGTAATGTCCAGCATCATCCAATCACTGTCAACCATGTTAAAATAAAATGATACATTATAAATTCCGAATCTATGTACTGATTATCATTGTCACATGTGTGTCAAACATGTTGAGTGATCCAAACATCATCTGCAGCCTGAAACTGAACTTTTGATCAGATTTTAGGAGTGAATGCACTTAACTGCATAGAGAGCTATAGGATGCTCCCTTGCTCCCTATTTAGTGAATGACTTAACCTCCAGTGTGCTGTCTGTCTGCACTGGTCTCAGAACAGTTTGAAATGCACCTTATTTTCATCCTAACTCCATATAAAGCCTCTGAAAGCAACATTTGTCAGCTTTTGCATGAATACATTTATTCTCAATGTGATAATGTACAGTAAATATATATGAATGCATTTATTAATGTTAATGAACAGAACCGTATTATACAGTGATAACAAAATAAAATATAACAAAATGTATATTAAAATGAAGTGAAATGACCCACAGATGTGTTAGAGTTGAAAAATATTCAAAATAACTAACATGTTTTTTCAACTTTTGAGGGAATAATATCCCATTTTCCACATATGTGGACATCATGTTTATCAGCACGCTGACATGTGAAAAATTAATGTGTTTTTTAAAAGCAGCATATCAAACAAAACTAGAGATGCTCCTCTTTACAACCAAACAGGTTTCAGTGAAAAACTTACAGAGGTTTCTTACCAGAGGCACTTTTGTTGGCGCTGCGCCCGTAGTAGCGCTTCAAGGAAATCAGTGTCACGCTGTTGTGTCACGTGATGCGGTGCACCAGATGTTTAACCCTTAAATGACAGTGTAGAGTCTTGTGAACAGTATTCAGTCAGTTTTAATTTAAATTGTGTTGTGTATAGCGAAGCCAAAATACCAAAAAATGTCCACGCATGTGGACACGGGGTCACATGAGTTTAACGCATGGATAAGATGTTAAAAAAGAACATTACTGAGATTTTATACATGCACATCTTCTTTAGAGTGCTTGACTGCCACAGATCATTCACTACTACTATCTACAGTAATGTATTTAATTTGAAATATGAAACCTTACGTTCATTTAACTCTGTCTTCATGATATAGCACCTTTTTTGCTTCTTCAGCTAATGTTTGTAATTGCAGGTCTCACAGAAGAGGGGACTATGCCAGGATGTATTTTGTCAACTCTGGTCATGTTTTCGCCCCAGTAACCAGCACAAACGAGAGTGAAATCTCCAGTGATGCTACAACAGATGACTGTATGTCTGTGACTGACAGCAGTGGGTAAGTGGGTCAGTTTTCATTAGAGATGAGTGTTTTTAGAGCGAGACTTGTCATCTAAACGTTTCTGATGCTGCTAGTCGACGCTGAAATTACTAGTCGGTCAAGATTTTCCCCCAATAAACATTTCAATATTTTTACACATTTACGTTTGGCTTTATATTTTTACAAAGGCTGCACTTAAATGTCATGTTAATGTTACATTTGAAATATAATAATACAATTATTAAAAAAGATGATATCTGGAGCAGATACAAAGTTTTATTTCACCTCTTGAAAATGCCCTCTCGCAAGACGAGTAGCTGTGGAAATCACTTCAGTGGTGGTGCGGGAAGTGGATTTCTGGAACATTGGCTCGCAAATGACTGTGGATGTTTTCATATATGAGTCTTTAAATGTGTGCGTGCTTGCTAGTTATTTTCCCACCTAGCGGGCTTTTTCAAGTGCTGGATATCCGCCTCAGGTGCGTCAGGTCCCGTCTTTCACAGGACCATGTTGATGTGTTAATTTTGCTCATTAAATAATTTATGCTTTGAGTAACCTAGAAAATGACTGTTTTAGGCAAGGAATGCCAATTTCTTTAATCTGCTGATTAAGAATGCTGTTTTCAATGAGGTGCCGACTGCCTAACGGATTAAAAAGTATTTTATTCTGTGTGCACATCATGTTTAGAATACATTAGGTTTATTGTACATTTCTCACAGGCCTATTTTTTTCTATACTATAGTGATTTTCACGACTGCAAGTGGATTTTTTTTCTCTCCCATTGATTTGTCTTGGCTTCATTATTTTCAATTATGTCCTGACTGTTTTAATATATTAAGTAACTTTTACTTGGTGAATTCCTTTTAAAACAGGGTTAGGGATGCTCTATTAGTCCTGCACTATTCATGCAATTGTTTTCAATAAATATGCCTGTTAAATATTTGCTAATGTTGATCAGTGAATGTGTCTCGTGTTCTAATGTACAATAATAATAATCCAAAGCAACCACGCCACAGATAAATGCCCCTTTCAGCAGAACTGAGTGTCTGGATTTGGCTGTTGGAATAGATTAAGTATTTTAAAGGGGTTGCATAAACACACTATGTTTTCTGAGGGTTTCTTTCTTTTTAGACTAGTGGATTCCAAAATTTACGTTTAAATGTCAGTGAAATTAGTCGTTCCTCACATTCCTATTTCCGATTGTTCAGACAGTTCTGTACTGTTAAACATACGGTCAAAACATCATACAGATCGGAAGTTCATGAGTAGTAATCAGATATGTCTTTTTGTTGTATTTTGGTTTATTAACTGATGGCATTTAAATGAGCTCATACTGTAGTTGCTAAAAAGTGTAGTAGTGCTTATGGCACATCAGTTATTAAACACCCATGGATCTGTACAGATTCTCAAACTGAAGGTCTTATATTTTTTCATGTCTGGGCATAATCATTGCACCTCTGTTCAATGAAGTTTTGCTTTTCTTTTTTTTTCTTCTGACAGGGATGGAATCCCTCTGTCCAAATTTGGCTCAAAAAAACAGCAGCAGCGAGAAATGCAAAGAAGTGTGAAGATCAACGGGCAAGTGTCCCTTCCTCACTTTCCTGTAAGATTTGCCACTTCTTCCTTTTATTCTTCTCTCGTCCCTTCCCTGTGAGATGAATTCCTTCCACCTCATTCTCTTCTCTCATCATGTTTTAGATCAATGACTCCCAGCTGTGTTCTTGGTCTGCTGGGAATCCTGTTTTATTTTTATGAGTGCAAGTTTTGACAGAATATTATACTCCCTCCTGCCTCTCATTTTCATATAAAAGACAGTAAATGAAAGACAGTAGAAGCATATGATTTTTTCTCTCTCTCTTTCAACACCATTACAGCCCCCAATCCACATACACCCCTATCCCTCAGTATCATCTGAGATGCAAAAAACACATTAAAGCGCTCTGGCTGTTAGATCCCACCAACCCCTCGAGCACAGTTTGCATCTGACTTCAGGAAAGTGATTGGCTGTTTTTAGATGTAGCTCTGATTCTAATTCTACTGAACTCTTCAACTCAGCGCCGTTCAGATTCAGGTTATATTATGCGGTGGAGATTACAAATGAGATCATAACTGTGTAGGGGTCAGGACCTTTAAAGGAATAGTTCACTCAAAAATAACTCTCTCATCACTTAATCAGCCCTATGCCGACCCAAACTCATCTGACTTTCTTTCTTCTGTGGAACACAAATGAATAAATTTGGATGGAGATATGATAGATATGCAGGTGAATGTGTTCCAACATTGCCAAGCTTCAAACAAGACATCATAAAGGTAATTCATACAACTCATGTGGTTTAATCCATGTCATCCAGACCAAAATGTTAGTCAATTTTGTTTATAAATCCTGACATCTGCAGTCTCCTACATGTGATAACAATCTGAAGGACAATTACACTTCCTCACGCTCGATGCATGCACACAGTGTGTGTACAGCGCATGTCATAACAGCCACAGAAAGCGCAGAGAAAAGCAGATGCAGTTGAAATTTAAGAAGAAAAAATGCAACATTTCAAGCAGAATTCTCAGTTATTTTAGTAGAGTACCTGTAATACCTGAGCTTCAGATGTGTGCTCTTCTTACATGTCATTGCATGTTGATTTCAGACACACTGAAGAAGATAATCGTGCATTTTTATGTATGTTCTTTTCTAATTTTCTGACTGTATGATTATTTCTTTTTAAAGCCACATGACATCCAATCACAATATTCACCTGAATTGCATTTTTATACAAGGTGTAATCGGGGTCTTTGAAAAAGAGTGAGCTGATGGTCTCTGAATCATTCTTCCACCTCCTCTTAGACAGGCCTTTCATCTGCATGTGAAAAGAGGCAGCTTGTGTGGCTCTATTCATGACAACCTCCAGCAGAGACACCCCCTAACACCCCCATCTCCCCGACCCTCTCAGATCTCACTCTGTGTGTGCATGTGTGTGTGCATGTGTGTGTGCATGTGTGTGTGCATGTGTGTGTGCATGTGTGTGTGCATGTGTGTGTGCATGTGTGTGAGTGTGTGCGTGTGTGCGTGTGCGTGTGTGCGTGTGCGTGTGTGTGAGTGCGTGTGTGTGAGTGCGTGTGTGTGAGTGCGTGTGTGTGCGTGCGTGTGAGTGCGAGGGCAGTGTTATTTCCCTCGAAACGAGCATAAAAAGTATTTAGCTCATCCGGGAGAGAGTCAGCGGTGTTCATGGCGGAGTTTTTATTCCCTTTAAAGTCCGTGATGATGTTAATTCCCTGCCACATGCTTCTAGAGTTGGTGGTGTTAAACTGTCCTTTAATCTTGTTCCTGTACTGACGTTTGGCTGATCTGAGTTTTTGGCAGACAGTAGCCTAACTGCCTTGTTTGTGCTCCTCCGCGTTCCTGGAATAAAACCGGAGGTCTGCGCATCAAGTGCCACGCAAACATCACTATTAACCCAAGGTTTCTGGTTTGGATAGATCCGTATTGTTCTGGTTGGAACGTCGTCCTCTACGCACGTTCTGATGAAACACGTTACACTATCAGCATAAAGCTCGATGTCGTCATCAGAGGCGGACTGGAACATCTCCCAGTCCGTGTGATCAAAACAGTCTTGTAGCGTAGAATCTGATTGGTCCTACCAGCACTGGATCGTTCTGAGGGTGGGTGCTTCCTGTTTCAATTTCTGCCTGTAAGCGGGCAGAAGCAGAATGGAAGAGTGGTCTGATTTGCCAAATGGTGGGCGGGGGAGGGATTTGTAGCCATCCCGGATGGGAGAGTAGCAATGGTCCAAAACCCGGTCCCCTCGTGTGTTGAAACTAATGTGCTGGTGGTATTTTGGTGCTGATTTGAAACTGGCTTTATTAAAGTCCCCGGTCACAATGAACGCGGCCTCAGAGTGCGCGGTTTCTTTACAGTTCCTTGAGTGCCCGGTCTGTGTCGGCTTGTGGGGGAATGTACACAGCTGTGATAATGACCGCTGTGAATT